>NC_045551.1:9923272-10205689 GCF_009769535.1 Thamnophis elegans
GCCAGAAGGATTTCCTGCATAAGTTCCAGGTCATTAATGAGACTTTTCTTGTGCTGCTTCAATTCAAGGGATGAACATTATAGTGGGCTGCATCCCAAATCTATCATCCAAACAGAATGGTAGAAGAAGTTCAACTACTCATAAACATCATATCCATCACTACCTTGGACTGACATTATCGATTTGATTCTGAATTTTAGACATCCTTGTGCAATCATTATGAAGATTACCCCTTTCATAGTTGAAAACCGCAGGCTATGTTGACACTGGCAATAGATTCTACTTTTTTTTTAAAAAAAGATCTATATACTGTATATACTCAAGTATAAGCCTAGTTTTTCAGCCCACTTTTTGGGCTGAAAAAAGCTGCCTCGGCTTATACTCGAGTCAGTGAAAAATTTGCCCGAAATGGAGGAGAAAAAGGGGCGGGGCCATGCCGCTGGGTGACACTCGTGAATGGCCCAGTGCCCCTGTGAGTTTCCCCTCCCTCTGTGTCAGTTTGCCGCGCAGCGCACACCGCACCATCCCCCCTCCTCACGTTCTAATGTAATGCAGGGCTGTCTTACGATTCCCCTTCCTCCCCCTCCTGCCGCTCTGCAACGATGTCCCACCTCCTCCTTGTTATGGCAAGCAGCCACATAGCGATGTCCCACCTCCTCTGGTACAGTGATCCAATGATAGGAATCACTGTGCTGTGTGTCATAGGAGGCGGGACATCGCTCCCGCGGCTGCATGGGACATCATCATCACAGCGGGACATCAGCATCATGAGGTGAGTGAAGTATTTCATTGAATACACCGCTAGTTTACTGTTTTTCTTTGAAATAAATATTCAAAAACATTATTGGTATCTATTTTTATTTTTGAAATTTACCAGTAGCTGCTGCATTTCCCAACCTAGGCTTATACTCGAGTCAATAACTTTTCCAGTTTTTTGTGGTAAAATTAGGTGCCTCGGCTTATATTCGGGTCGGCCTATACTCGAGTATATACGGTATATGTTGTATTTTAGAGTGCTCAATATTAATGTAGGTTACTGAGTGCCTTAGAAATTTTAAGACTACAATTCCAACTTCCTTTTCTACTGGCTGAGGCTGATGGAAATCCAAATCCCATCTGGAGAGCAATGTTTGCCTATGATGGTGGAGGTTCATCCTACACCCAAGCTATAGATATTCACCCCATCACAATGTTTGCCTATCTCTGGTCTAGGAAACCTCTCCCCCAAAACACAATACCTCAGGAGATGAACTATTCCACTTACTGCTGCCTCTATCTTCTGTGTCCACTAAGCTAGAAATAACCACTGCAAAGATTCCATGTGGTGTTCTTTTCAGCAGCCAAGTAAGCAGACACTGTAGCAAGTAATTTATAAATAATTTATAAATAATTGTGCATCAACAATTCATATTTGAGTGTGTGTGTGTGTGTGTCCCATATTTGACCATATTTGACCATACCACTTAATCATTCCCCTGGCTCAGCTGATAAGGGAGGAGAGCTTGTGGCTTAGAGGTTAATATAGCTGCCTAATATGTAAAAACAGTTCGAATCCCAGTAAGGGTATGGCTAGCTGATGAGAGCTAAATAGCTTGAAATAGATCTATACTAGTCTCCCTTTATTTATTTATCAGCACAAATACAACAAATACAATATATATATATATATATATATATATATATATATATATATATATATATATATATATATATATATATATATATATATATATATTATATACACACACACTTCCCTCTGTGATTCCCCACTGCTTGAAAGCAAAACCACCAGCCATTTAGTGTTTGTATCAAGAAGTATCAATTCAGAAAGACTTCATAATCTTCAGAGCTAGTTTTATTTATTTATTTATAAAATATTTTATTTTATTTATAGTGGTTCAATAGTTGGATTAATATGCCCATGGCCCTATTTTAGTTCACCCTCAGTCATGAAAAAGCACTAGGTAAATTTGTGCTAGTCATTCTCTCATATTACAACCCACCACACAGTTACTGTTCTTGTGAGGAAAAATGGGGGGGGGGGTGTTAGGTATGCAGCCCTGAGTTCCTGAAGTAAGGACAATATATACATCTAACAAATAAATAAGTAAAATCTGCCAGCAAAGCTTGCTTTGATAGACTAATTCATAGGCCTCGATCTGTCAAAGAGAAGTGAATGCACTGCTTCCTAAATCTTTAATAATAAAGCATATTTTCCTTTGAGTTTAAATTAAAATTATACGTTAGTGCCTGAAAATAGTCCTAAATTTAATTTAAGGGAGACAAACCCAGAATCCTTATTTCAAACAGTTTGATTAAAAAGGCATTTACCATCTCTTATGATTGGAGCGCTTGAAACAGATTCACGATAGAAAGATAGTAGATTTGCTGTGAATGAATAGATGGGTGGGTGGGTGGGTGGGTGGGTGGGAGGGAGGGAGGGAGGGAGGGAGGAGGAGGAAGGAGGAGGAGGAAGGAAGGAAGGAAGGAAGGAAGGAAGGAAGGAAGGCAGTCCAGACCAGTGAACTAGGGAGAGTTGCTCAGAGAAAAACACATTACATTTATCTGATATGGCAGCCTGATGCTCAAAGTGGGGGGCAACAGTATGTTCTGACACATATTTGTGGGTTCCTATATGGAGGGCCAGAAGCAAAAGGAGAACAGGGAGCCTGTATCTTTATGGTGTAAAAGTAAGCATCTTCACAAAGACCATTTGTCCTCAGGAAGACAGAGGAGCCTCTCTTTCTACAACTCTCCAAGTTCGTGGTGTACTAATCTTTTTTTGCACCTGTTTCTCCTCCAGCCATTAATAATGGGATGGGCAATATATTAAACAAAAGGCATAGTGGTAACATTTTACTCCAATTAATTCTGAGAGCTTCCTTTCAACAAAGGTGTACCCAACACATACCCTTTTAGCACTGTCCCATATTGGTTCTGGTGCTGAACCAGAGAGCACTTATCAAGGGAAGGGTGGGAGAAGGAGACAGCCAGGAGGAAGAGCATCAAATTGTCTGAACTGGATACATGAATGAGTAAATATGTGCCTATGAAAAAGGAGGGCATAACTTCAAAAGCTGCACTATGTAATCCTATGTAATTTAGAGAAAGATGGCTGTTATCTTTAAATAAACTAGACTAATGTGCATAAACACACACTAAGCCCAAGAATACTAAATTTAATTTATATACAATACAATCTACGTCAGACTTCAGTTTTGTACGCTACACTACTATACCATCCTCAGAACTCCTGTGGAAATACAGATCTCTCTTTGTCTTTCTTGAAAGCAATCCCATTTTGCTTTCATGTACACGTTTATCAGTTACATACTACTAATACTCAAATGATTTGGGATGTTCACCTATAAAACAATTCTGCGAAGTAACCAGGTAAGGAATTTATCTGATCTCCTTGCAAATGGAGAAAAGAGGAACAAGCTACTCAAAGCCTACTGAAAGCCACCCAATTTCTTTCTCTAGGGGGGTAATGTCTCTAATTTATTCTTTCCTATCACAGGAAACTTGTTATTTTGAATATTTTTCTAGGATTCATGTTAACAGTTATTTTACCGTGCTAAAGATGCAGGCCTAATATGATCTTTCTCCCTGCACATCCTAACCTAATATAGACAGTCACATAATATAATTTATTTAAAACTCTGGTTTCTTTCTTACCTCCTTCCATATCAAGTCTTCATATGCTTTTAACAACTGCATAGTGCAGCCGTTTAGCTGGTAAACTTTCTCCTAATACTGCGTTTTTATTGTCGAGAAAACAATGCCTGTTGAATTTCTGCCAGTGACGAAGTATTAAATTGTCAAGATCACTGCCAAAAATAAATCCTGGCTTATATGATTTTGAACTTGCCTTCTCCTTTCCGCAACATCGAAGATTTTTTTTATAACTCACTACTTCTTGTTTTATTAAGTACTTATTTAACAGCATGCTTGAATTGAAGGGAAGGGAAATAACCATTCAATACCACTATAAGCATTCATGCTTGACAATGACCTAATGAATTAATTGAAGACATTCTTTACAGATGGATAACTGCATATCATTATGTATATTATTCTCCTTTCAAATCCACCCCAGTAGAATAAGGAAGGGGCAACCTCCAATTCAATTGTCAGTAGCAGAGGTCTAGTTAACAGGTCAAGGCTGCGCTTAACCTACTTGGAATCACTCCACACATTACATTTTTTAGATTTGCAACTAATATCTTATTAGTGTGCATCTAAAAGGGTGATTACATTAAACATTATAGGCTACGCCTCCATTATGTGACACCTTAGTGTTTAATATAAATGAATATAATATATAGAGAAACTATTACTATCCTTAATCTGTAGCCAGCAAACAATTGTGATTACCACCCAGAATTCTCCTCACACCAAGAGTTTTGCAAATATTGTGTAAGTGTGTGTGTGTGTGTTTGTGTGTGAGAGAGAGAGAGAGGAGAGAGAGAGCCAGAGAGAGGCATATTCTCCAACACCAGAGAGAGAGAGAAGAGAAGGAGGAGAGAGAGAGGATGAAGAGAGAGAGAGAAGAGAGAGGAGAATATGCCGCCAACACCGAGAGAGGAGAGGAGAGAGAATATAAGAGAGAGAGAGAATATGCCTCCAACACCAGAGAGAGAGAGAGAGAGAGAGAGAGAGAGAGAGAGAGAGAGAATATGCCTCCAACACCAGAGAGAGAGAGAGAGAGAGAGAGAGAGAGAGAGAGAAAGAGAGAGAGAATATGCCTCCAACACCAGAGAGAGAGAGAGAGAGAGAGAGAGAGAGAGAGAGTATGCCTCCAACACCAGAGAGAAAACTAAATGAGAACAAAAGATGATATTCTATCCCAAATCCGTTGTTTGAATAGATTCTGGTTATTTCGTGGCTAGACAGCACGGGAAACTCCCGACAGGATTTATTTGGAAAAGGTAATCGGAGTTGCGGGGAGGGGTTTTCAACCTTCAGACTAAGAATTTGGAACTCTTGGGCTGCACTTCTCCCGGTTTAACAACAACTTCTCCCCACATCCCTACGGACAAATGGAATTTCCATCCACTGTATTCTAGCCACGATCTGCTAAGCTCAGGGGTTCTCATGATAGTCACAGGCTGGATGAAGCCCACGCGGAGGTAGCCGGTTGTTTGTACGGTTACGATCGTTCGTGAGAACTCTTTTTGGATCGCCTCCGGATCCAATTTTGGGAGCTTCTCCACCCCGACAACGCCGCTGAACGGAGGGCATAGGTGTGCAGAGGGTGGAGTTATACGGAACACCCCTCTTCCTCACTCACACGGGCTCTCTCGCCGCACAGCCTTGGCCGTAAAGGGGCTCCAACCCCAGAGGGCTTCCAGCTAACCGATTGTTCTAATTAAGGGCGGCCTCGTCGGTCGATCTGCCAACACGTGGCCCACTTCCCACCAGGGAGAGGGAGGGAGGGAGGGGGGGCGCCGCGGACCCCCGGTATCCCTCGCCAGCCCTGCCTCCCTCGAGGCTCCCCTCCGAGCCAGCCCTGCCTGCCAGCGCTTGGCAGCTCATTACCCGCGCGCCCAACCGGTTCTTCCCTGGGCAGCAACAGGCGCGCGGGTCCCAGCAGGCAGCCTAGCCTGGCACTTTGGCTTGGCAAGCGGGGGTGGTGGGGGTCCCCAAGCCTCAGCTGCGCCTGCGAGCGAAAGGGAACTTCCAAGACTTACCCCCCCGACGGCAGAGGACCGGGGAAAGACGGCAGCGAGGGACGGGGGACAGGCGACGCCTGGAAACCGCTCGGCTTAACCAGCCAGGTAGTTGCTGTGCGCTCCTCCTGGAAGCGGGATGCCAGCCTCCTCCGGGCTCTCCTTAGGGCCTCCCCGGATAAGTTCCTTGCGAGGGCTGGTCGGAGAAATGGTCTTCCTGGAACGACGCCAGCTGGAATCCTCGCCCGCTCGGCTTCCAGCTTGCCATCTGCGGCTCCGCTGGACGGACGCTGCCCATCACCATCCTTCCCGGCCCGCTTTCCCACAGAGCTCTTAGGGCGAGAAGCGGGGTGGGGACTCGCGTCGTCTCTCGCAGAGGGGAGGGCTGGCAATTAGAGCGGGGAAAGGAACAGCGCTTCTCTCTCCAGCCTTACCTGCAGCTCAACCTCAGCACAACCCTACAAGTGCCGGGCAGGTGCCGCCGTGCGTGGGCAACGATCCAAGGAGTCGAGAAGGTGCCCCCAGCTCCGGGGACATGGTCTCCTCTCCCCGACGCGGAGGTAGCCAAGCACCTGGCTCTCTTCCTAGTGTGGATGCCCGGGGCTCGCCAAGTAAGGAGCATGAATCCCATTGCCACCATGGTCTTCCCGTGCCATGCTGGAGAGCGGTGCCCGGGCCAGGCTTTGGGCTGATGGACCCGCCAGGGACGAAGCAGCTCCGCTCCCGAGCGCTCTACCTCCGGATAGTTGTTGTCACCTGCCGGTTCCCTCTGTGAAAGTGCCTCCAAGAGAACCCTCGCTGCTTGCCAGGCTCCCTTGCCATCCTCCTCTAGTTGATGCATGCAGATCGCTCAGCCAATGACATCTCTTCCCTTACTCTTTGCCAGCCTTCCATTGGCCCAGAAGCTTGGCACCGGCGTGGCCCGGGAGGGGAGGGGGTCGGCTCCGGGTCTCCTTTGGCCGGGTGGAAAAGCGGAGGCAGAGGCTGCCCCTTCTTGCCTGACGCCGCGGAGAGAACTTCTCCAGGCGCTCTTCCTTTTTGGAGTAGCCGGAATGGAGATCGGGATCCAGGGATAGCATGGCGCAAGGGCAGATAGAGTTAAATCTAAAGCTGGGGGGGGGGGGCGGGAGACGTGTCAGGCAGCACCGCAATGGAATCAGAAAGCAGGGTGATATTGGGGGCGGAGGGGGTTGGTGGGGAAGCGAGGAAGGGCGCCTGCAGTTGATTGCTGTATTGCAACCTCTTGCTACTGAAATATTTAAGGGGATCTTGCTTTGGAAATCAGCCCAGAGCCAAGAGCAGGGAGGGGAAGAAAATGATACAGCAACCAGAAGACAGATCTTTGCAGATAGACAAGAAAAAGAAGCTGGGAAGAGTGAGGGTGAAGATGGGAGGGAGGAAAGAACTACTGAAGCTTCTACTTATCCAAAGAGGTTGAGCTGCTGTTGTTCAGGAATATTGTTGGAATATTGTTTGACTGTTTGCAGGGAGTCTTAACATACCACCCCTGTTCTACATCCCCTCTCTGATGCATCTTCCGGTTCCACCACAAATGCGCGCACAACAAAAGCGCGCCTGACTAAACCGCGGTGTCTAAAGCGCGGTGACAAAACCGCGCGACGAATGAGCGACTAATTAGCCCTAAAGCGCGCCGACAAAAGCGCGCCGACAGAAGCGTGCTGTAACGTAACCCTAAACCTAACCCTAAACCTAACCCTAAACCTAACCCTAAACCTAACCCTAAACCTAACCCTAAACCTAACCCTAAACCTAACCCTAAACCTAACCCTAAACCTAACTGTAAATCTTACCTTAAATGAAATCGCGCTGTTGTCGGCGCGCTTTTGACATCGCGGTTTTAGCGCCGTGGTGTTGGCGCGCTTATGACGTTCACGCTTTTGACGGGTCACGGCATCTTCCATGCCCTCCTCTCCAGATTAGTCCAGATGAAGAACTTGGAACTGAAAGAGAAATACAATCCTACGCTAAAATTTCATGCCAAATTTAAAAGGCGATGCCCCTAGTCAACTGGGTTTCACCCCTAGTTCCCAACAGGCCTAAAAGGCGCCCTAAAAAGTTGGCTTTTCCAGCAAGCCAGCCTAGCCTGAACAAAACAAAATAAATTATTGATCACTGTTAATTTTAATTCGAATTTTTCTTTTAAAAAAATGTCATTGTCAATTTTAATTGGGTTTGGGATATTCTATTTATTTATTTATTTTAACTTTTGTACTATGTGTTTCTTTTAATGTTGTACGCCGCCCTGAGTCCTTGGGAGAAGGGCGGCATATAAATCTAATAAACCTAAACCTAAACCAACAGAAATCAATTGATTCTTTTCATCTTCCCCCCCCTTTTCTGCTAGGCTTCCGGGAGCTTCTTTTTGGGATAGCACAATGGCTAAATGACCAAGTTGTCAATCAGAGCATTCCCAGATCTGCTATATGCTGGATAAATGAGGCTCTCATTAAGCTACAGATATTGTAATACTATTCAGACAACCTGGGATCTGTTGGGCCATTGTTTCAGAGTTATTTATGGGTAGTCCTCAGCTTATGACCACAACTGAGCTCAAAATTGTAGCTGTTAAGCAAGAGAATTGTTAGGTGATTTTTTCCCCCATTTTATGATTTTTCTTGTCACAGTTTTTAAGTGAATCACTGCAGTTGTTAAGGTAGTAATATAGTTAAGTGGATCCGGTTTCCCCATTGATTCTGCTCCTCAGAAGGCCACAAAAGAGGATCACAGGAGCCCAGGATACTGTGACCATGCTAAATATCAGACAGTTACCAAGCACCTGAGTTTTCATCACGTGACCATGAGGATGCTACAATGGTCATAAATGCGCAAAATGGTCATAAGGCACTTTTTTCAAAGCTGTTGTAACTTCAAATGATCACTAAAACAACTTAAGTACTTACCTAAATAGATCACTATAATGACCATGGGTTGGCAAAGAAGCAGTGGGAGCAGGAACGATTCTTGCCAGCTTTCCGCTGACTTTGCTTGTGGGAAACTTACAGGGAGAAATTAATGGGAAAGAATTCCCATTTCTGGCAGGCTGGCAAGGAAGCCTGTAAAGTTACATGGCTGAGTCTCTCCCCACAAAATCCTCCAGTCCCTCTGGGTTTGTGATAACCACTCACACACCCCTCTGCACTTCCTGACCCATGCAACATCCTCATGTGCTCTTTTCAACTCACACCACAGCCCTGTGCTCCTCCTCAACTTGCACCCATCCTGAACTTTACCGCACAACTCAGACATCTCTTTGCATCCTCACACATCCTCCCAGACCCACATTACACTTCTCCTATTACCTAAGGAGAAGTCCTAATCCCTCCTAAAAACCCAGGTTATTAATAATAACCTGGGTTTTTAGAACCCCACTCTGCCCTCATTCTTTACTTGCATTGAATCTATGGCCAAGTTCCCAAGGATTGGGGCTTTGCAATCTATGTATGTATGTATGTATGTATGCATGTATGCATGCATGCATGCATGCATGCACGCACTGTATGTACTATATGTATATATGTGTTTGTGTGTGTGTGTCTGTGTGTGTGTGTGTGTGTGTGTGTATGTATGTATGTATGTATGTATGTATGTATGTATGTATGTATCAGGGGTAGGTTGCTGCCAGTTCTAATCTCTTCTATAGAAGAGGTTCCACAAATCTACAGTGCCGTTTTGAACCGGTTCCAGCTCCCTTCCCCCACCCGTGCACACATCATCAAGATGAAGACCCCTAAAGGGGGTCCAAGGGTCCAAGGGTCTTGTAACTTGACAGCTTTAAGACTTGCACACTTCAGTGCCAGAGTTCCTGAGCCAACATGACTGGAGGAGGAATTCTGAGAGTTGAAGTCCACAAGTCTTAAAGCTGTCAAGTTTGAACACCCCTGGGTTTTTTTTTCTAAAGGGTTAGGGGTGCAAGGGTCTTGTAACTTGACAGCTTTAAGACTTGCATGCTTCAAATGCCAGAGTTTCTGAGCCAACATTTTGGTTGCTAAGCAAGAGCGTTGTTAAGTGAGTTTCACCACATTTTACAAGTTGGCCACACCCACCCGGTCACATGGCCAGCAAGCCACTCCCACCCGGTCACATGGCTGGCAAGTCACTCCCACAAAGCAGGCCACACCTACAGAAGAGGTGTTAAAATTTTTGAAACCCACCGACTGGTATGTATACACATGTATCTATGTATGAGAGAGAGAGAGTGTGTGTGTGTGTGTGTGTATCGAAATTCCTATTAAAAACTGATCATCTTTCTCAATACAATAAGCAATCTTTATGCAACTCTCCTACAACAGAATTTCAGGAACAAGCAAAGATACTTGCAGAAGAGCAAGTAAGGAAGGATAATACATTAGGGAAGGATGTAGGTTTAGGGGAGAATAACACAGCATTGATCAGTGCTTAGTGGTTTCATTGGAAAGTACTTCTCCTGCAACACTACCTCCTTTTATGCCTTCATAGATTTCAAAACAATTGTAGATTCCATGCCATGAACTAAACTATGTGGAAAACTGGAGGCCTCTTCAATTGACTGCTGTTTTTAGTCCATCAAATATATACATGTTTCAGAAGGGAGATCATTCAAAGTAAAATGGAACTGAGAATGCTGCTTATTGGCCCCATTCCTATTCAACTTCTATATAATCTTCATGGTAAACCGTCTTCTCAATCCAACTTTCGTTCAAAGTACTGCAAGGAAGACCAGCCAGAACTCAGCTATCTAAAAACGTGGCATTTGTCAAAAGGCTACTATATGCCAGCAGCACTCAAATTATTTGAAGCCAAGCCAATAGTGCAACTTCTTTATTGCCTAGCTGGGACTTCTCCATTTTTTTTTTAGCATTAGAACATGTTCAGTTCAAATTTCTTAAATCAGCCCTTCAGGTCTCAAAATGTGTGTCTAATGCCACCCTGAAAGTCAGTGGTGGGTTTCAAAAATTGTTCGAACCTACTCTATGGGTGTGGCCTCCCTTGTGTAAGTGGCTTGCCACCCATGTGTCCAGATGGGAGTGGCTTGCTGCCCATGTGACCAGATATGAAGATGCCGACGACACTTGTCAGAACCACCTTAAATTACCTCACACACAGCACTGGCATGCATAAGAATATGATGTAAACTTATTTTTTAAAAGGCATCTTTGGTTTGTGTTAAAACAACTTCAACACACGCAATGTTCTGATTGCACCACAAACGCAGTAGTCATCCTTACCTTTCACAGAGGCACTGAGTTTTATAAATATGAGCATGATAGTGTAGAATAATCATATCCAAGGACCAGTGGTGGGTTTCAAAAAATTTTGGAACCTCTTCTGTAGGTGTGGTCTGCTTTCCAGGTCCACTGGTGGAACCTCTTCTAACCGGTTTGGTGGATTTGACGAACCAGTTCTACCGAATAGGTGCAAACTGGTAGGAACCCACCTCTGCTGAAAGTAGAGGTGAAAGAGTGGATGACTACATTCAACTACTAGCTCATACTATCCTTTTTCCACCTTGGCCTTGCCCCTTTAACTATGATGATTTGCAGTTGACATAGAAACAGGCATTTGCAATTAAAATCTCATCCTTGGGCATCTCCGGGTTTTCTACTCAGTGTGGAGTATGATTAGGCCAAAACACTCATTAAACAGCAGTAGCAGATACAGAACACCAACTGGATCAAGCCATTCCCCGACCTTTATTACCAAATGAATCCAACAGATATTCTGCCTCAGAGATGGGTTCCTACCAGTTCACACCTATTCGGTAGAACTGGTTTGTCAAATTTACTGAACCGGTTAGAAGAGGTTCCACCAGTGGACCCAGAAAGCAGGCCACACCTACAGAAGAGGTTCCAAAAATTTTTGAAACCCACCACTGGTCCTTGGATATGATTATTCTACACTATCATGCTCCTATTTATAAAACTCAGTGCCTCTATGAAAGGTAAGGATGACTACTGCGTTTGTGGTGCAATCAGAACATTGCGTGTGTTGAAGTTGTTTTAACGCAAACCAAAGATGCCTTTCAAAAAACAAGTTTACATCATATTCTTATGCATGCCAGTGCTGTGTGTGACGCAATTTAAGGTGGTTCTGAAAAGTGTCGTCGCCATCTTCATATCCGGTCACATGGGTGGTAAGCCACTCCCATCCGGTCACATGGGCAGCAAGCCACTCCCACAAAGGAGGCCACACCCGCAGGGGTAGGTTCGAACAATTTTTGAAACCCACCACTGTTCTGCCTCCCCTATGGCATACTTAACTAAACTCGAAATACCAAATCCCTGGGGATCCTTTACCGTGACATGTCCTCACCTGAGCTTTCCTTGAAGGCTGATATGGAAAGATTCCCTACCTGGAAAAGCAATGTTCCTGTGACTCTGCACACAGAAGCAACAGAGCATGTGTTCTTCACTGCCTCTATTACAGAGACATTTGTATTAGCTTCATCTCACCATTATTATATAACTATCCAGGGTGCACAGGACAATTTTACACCTCTCTGATGCTTTTAGAAGCCATCCCTGTTACAACATATAATGTTGCCAAGTTCTGCACAGCAGCACTTAAAACCCATCAGACGATGACCTGTGCCATGCACTAGCCTTAATGAGCATCCAGTTTGTCATACTAAAGTGCTCTGTCCTTTGATGGCTTTAGTCTGCCACATTCTTTATGCTCTCCTATACCTTTCTAATATTCCTACCTATCCTTTCAGATCTCTTTTAGAGTTTTGTTCTTATATATACTTTTCTGTTTTATATATTTCAGCTTTTGTAATTATTTTTCTTTAAGTATTGTCTATGTTTGCTAATTGACTGTAACCAACTGTCTTTGTGGTGATCTTTCAGCATAACAAACATTTTGAGAGGGGAGGAGCCGAAGTCACGATGACACGGCATGCGATCTCAATGCTCTGAGATCGCAGTTGACACTTTTGTCTCTGGGTGGTCTAAACAGACCTAAACCATCCCGTAGAGATGGTGAACAGGAAGAATACATCTTGCTGATCACAGAGACATCACAAAGTCTCTGATTGATCCAAGAGAAGTTCTTCAAGCCTGTGACAAAAAATCCAGCCAAATGGCTGATGAGGTCGGGGCGGCTCCAAAACAGAAGGATACGGAAAGGGGAAGTGTTTTCAGCTGGTGAGGGATTTTTACTGTTTTAAAAGTGACTACCTACAAAAAAACTTAAAACTAATTTAAATTAGTTTTAAGAAAAAATAAGCGGCGAATTAAATTTGGACTGGTTTGTAACAGTGAGTTATCTTACTTTTTAAATGCTATCTTTATGGATGGAATTTATGCAAGCCTTTTAGAACGAAGTTTCCTTCTTCTACTTTTTTTTTTTACTATTCTCCATAATATATGGACTAAAACTTTCCTCTTTCATCACTGTGGGTGTTTTTGCTAACTCATTTAAGATTCGGATCTTTTTTTTTTAACTTGAAATACAAAGAGTTGTTTGTGTAAGCTAGCAGGGAGCCTCAGCAATCATGATCAATGATTTCCCAATTTGATGTGTTGGAAGCTGTCAGGGAATGTTGGGAGTGATGATCACATGACCACGGCTGACTGTGGCAGCGTGGTAGTGTGGCACCATGGTGGCATTGAAACAACCACAATTTTTCCAATTTTCAATCTCACAGGAATAATTGGTCCTAAATTGTTGATACATTATGTAAATTAGTCCATTTGAGGCAGTGGTGGGTTTCATAAAAATTTAGAACCTCTTCTGTAAGTGTGGCCTGCTTTGTGGGAGTGGCTTGCTGGACATGTGACTGGGTGGGAGTGGCTTGGCAGTCATGTGACTGGGTGGGCGTGGCCAACTTGTAAAATGTGGTGAAACTCACTTAACAATGCTCTTGCTTAGCAACCAAAATGTTGGCTCAGAAACTCTGGCATTTGAAGCACGCAAGTCGTAAAGCTGTCATGTTACAAGACCCTTGCACCCCTAACCCTTTAGAAAAAAAAACCCCAAGGGTGTTCAAACTTGACAGCTTTAAGATTTGTGAACTTCAACTCCCAGAATTCCTCCTCCAGTCATGTTGGCTCAGGAACTCTGACATTGAAGTGTGCAAGTCTTAAAGCTGACAAGTTACAAGACCCTTGCACCCCTAACCCTTTAGAAAAAAACCCCAGGGGTGTTCAAACTGGACAGCTTTAAGACTTTAAGGTTTAGATAGGACTCTTAGTGGCGGGCAGGGCAATTGGTGAGCCAGCCAATCAGAGAATGGTGGGCGGGGCAAGCGTGGAGCGGACGGGCAGGGGGAGGGAGCTGGAACCGGTTCTAAATGGAATGGTAGATTTGTGGAACCTCTTCTACAGAGGAGGTTAGAACTGGCAGGGTACTTGATTTGAGGTATCTCGGTTCAAAAATCCTTGCCTTATATATGATGGACTGTTTCACCCAAATTAAGGTGACAGACAAAGAGAGTTTTAGTACTATATAGATATGCTGGGCTGCCATGCCCTTTAGCCTCCAAGAAAGTAGGTGAGTCTGCTGCTCTGTGCAGTCCCATTGTAGCAAAGAAGATTCAATTTTTCTCCTGTTGGCTTGTCTACATTATGTGAAGGAAGTACTCTCTGTAAAATGTCTCAAGTGGTTCTGCTCACGAGATGCTCTTAGAGAAACTCAGGCATAGTTTCCCCTCTTCCTAAGTACAGAATTGTTATAAAGACAATAACAAAACTCCATAAATATATAAAATCCGAGCACTTTAAACATGCTATGCATGTGCTAATGGTTGACATTGGCCTGTGTTTCCCTCGCAATACTTTTTCCAATCTATTACTAAGACCTACATACTGTATTTTAACATATAGAATATATGTTGTATATAAGGAGAGCTCATCAAATTTGCAGAGGACCTCAAACTGGGAGGGGAAGGGAGGAATATCCAACACTTTAGAAGTAGGCTCAAGATCCAGAAGGATCTTGATAGACTTGAACACTGGACCCTATCCAAAAAAAAAAATGAAGTTCAGTGGTGAGAAAAGTAAAGTTTTACACTTAGGCAAGAAAAAAAAACACATGCACAGGTATACAATAGATCATACCTGGCTCCATAGCAGTAATTATAAGAGGAATTTAGGAGTCCTAGTGGACAAGCACTTAAATATGAGCCAGCGGTGTGCTGCAGCTTTCAAAAATGCCAATGCAGTCCTAGGCTACATCAGCAGAGGGATAGTATCAAGGTCACATGAAGTCACTACATTATACTGCTTTGGTAAGCCCATACTTGGAACATTGAGCCAAGGTGGCGCGGTGGTTAAATGCAGCACTGCAGGCTACTGCTAGATCAGCAGGTCAGCGGTTCAAATCTCACCGGCTCAGGGTTGACTCAGCCTTCCATCCTTCCGAGGTGGGTAAAATGAGGACCCAGATTGTTGGGGGCAATATGCTGACTCTCTGTAAACCGCTTAGAGAGGCCTGAAAGGCCTATGAAGCGGTATATAAGTCTACTGCTATTGCTATTGCTATTGCTATTGTATCCAGTCTTGGTTATCACAATACAAAAAAGATGTTGAGACTCTAGGAAGAGTGCAGAGAAGAGCAACAGCCCTTCATGGTATTGGACCTGGGTACTTGAGAGACCGCCTGCTGCCAATTACCTCCAATAGACCGATTAGATCCCACAGATTAGGCCTCCTCCGAATTCCATCCGCCGGCCAACAAAGAGGAAGGACTAGGGATGACATGATAGCAGCCTTCCAATATTTGAGGGGCTGTCATAGAGAAAAGGGGTTCAACATATTCCCAGAACACACCTGAGGGCAGGACAAGAAATAATGGCTGGAAACTGATTAAAGAGAGATTCAACCTAGAACTAAGGATAAATTTCCTGACAGTGAGAACAATGAATCAGTGGAATGACTTGCCTCCAGAAGTTGGAGGTTCTAAGCCACTGAAGATTTTCCAAGAAGAGATTGGGCTTCCAATGTCCCTTCCAACTACTATAAAGCACTCTTTTCTTTTCTTTTAAAATAGCCCTGACTTCAGTAGGGTCAGGATCAAGATTTTAGTGTAAATGATGTTCCTCGTTTCTCCTATCTGTGATGATCCATTGGGAATATTTTCCCCCCAAATTGCTAGTTTTTCTAGGAGCCAACAGAAACGTTCCCTCTCAATCTCTTTGCGGGATTTAAATACATTCAAATAGGAAAAGGCTAAGGGATTAATTGTCTCAATGACACTAGTGCTACAGCATGGCAATCAAGAGCATTCTCCCTTCTGCAGCTATTCTTTTTATAGTTTAAGAAAGAGGCATTAAATAAATACCTACCTTTATTATAAACTCTAATTTGGCCTTCAGTTGCCAGTCATCTAGTATACAGGAAAATGAGTAGCATATTTAAGCATGCAAAGTAGTCTTGATCAGACATCAGCCCCTGGAAGACACATTCAACGAATGCCCAAGGACAAAATTATACTGTTATACTCCACCTCCTTGTATGAGTTCTTTAAACATTTAATGAAGAAACGTAGGTTGAGAATAGTGGCTTGGCTTTCCCTATGTTGTCCATTGTATACCTGTATTATATTACTGACAGACTGTTCACTTGAGTAGAAAGGAAAGATATCAATCAAAGAGATAGAAAAAAAAGTATTAAATACCAGTACTTCTACATTCATATCTTTCTACCATGCACATTGATGAAAGAAATGTCCTTCTGGGTTCGGCTCCAAGTGGGGGAAAAGGCACTGGAGACATGGAGGCTGCTTGGAAAGATGGTTTTAATGGTGGACAGGACCACATGGCTTGAGCCCTGAGCAGAAAAGGGGATCACATGCTTCAATGTTGGTGGAGAAGAAGAGAAGGGCTGAAGGAGGGGCTTGCTAGGCTTTTTATACCCTGTTTAGTCCCACCTCTCTGTTTCCTGTTCCTGTGTAAGAAATGTATTCTGATTGGTTGTCAGACTCCCATGGGGCCATGCAGGGGCTACTCTCTAGGCTGTGTTTTGAATCCAGGTATGGATGAGTTCTCAGATGCCATGTGATCAGTTGAGTAAAGTTCCAACATTTCTTCCCCCTGCAGCTGCAGTGGAGAAGTCTTTATTATGTAAAAGGGACTAGCTGGCCTTCTCAATGGCCCAGTGGGGATGGGCAGGAAGCTACGGGCAACTATTCTGTCTTTTAAAACATGTTTCTTTCTTTTCACATCCAGAGAAATATTCTGCCTTTTCAATATTTCCTAGGATATTTCATTTTTCTGGGAGAGGGCTGGGTGATAACTTCCCACAACATCTCTCTTCCTGCTTCTCACACAAGCCCCCTTCAGAAGAAAAACCAGGAAGACTGTTATCTTTTACAGTTCCCTGCTTTGCTTCTCTTTTTATTTTTAAGTCTTTGGGTACTGCTAACTCTCAATGTCCTAAAAATACAGTGCAAAGTACTTTAAATAGGAAGGTGACTAAGATAAAGTGATGAATTGACACATCAGAGGGGAGGGGGGAATAAATATGAATGGGGTACTAAACTGGAATTTGTTTCTCTGTGCAGATGAAAAAATTCAAATTTGACAGGCCAGAAGTGAAGGGGAGGAGGGTCCCTGCAGCTCTTTAACAGAGGCAAGTCATAAGCCCTTTTCATGGTGAGGAAGATAATTTTTCCTACAGAGAACAAAAAGTTGGCTTTCCCCCCAAATTGTTTTTCCTATATTAATCCCATCCTTTAAGTTCTGAAGAGGATTTTCAAAGCAATGGTTGCTTAGACTTCTAAATAGGAAAAATATACGGGGAAAATGAAAACAGACAGGGAGCAGCCTGGGGATAGAAATTGATACATTATATGCTGAGTTATGCAAATCAGGAATATCCAGGATTGGTTTAGGAGCTGTTTATTCAGACTTCATCTGTTATTATTACAAACACATTTTATGCCTCCTTCAGGAGAAGTCCAGACAGCATACAGTATAAGAAACCAAATTTCCCTCTTTCATATTTTTCTTCAGGATAGTAAATGGCCTATGACGAGCTACTGAAGTTCTTAATCTGTATTTTCCTAAATCAAAGCCAGAATACCACCATAACACTTGTGTGATTAATGATACGATTCATACAACCAAGGAGAAATTTTACAACATGAGACATGGGCCAGACTTCAAACATAATTTGCCTAAGAT
The DNA here is from genome assembly GCF_009769535.1 of Thamnophis elegans. Classification (NCBI taxonomy): domain Eukaryota; kingdom Metazoa; phylum Chordata; class Lepidosauria; order Squamata; family Natricidae; genus Thamnophis; species Thamnophis elegans. The sequence continues at coordinate 9,941,066 of NC_045551.1, forward strand.
TTTAATTTATTTCATTTTCTTCCTCAGTGAGTGATTGGGCAGAAAACTGTTTCATGCTGTTCGAGGTTCAAGGTTCGAGGTTCATTTTATTTATATGCCGCCCTATTCCCAGCGGGACTCAGGGCGGTGCACAAACCCAAGGAGGGGGAAGGGAAAAACACAAAAACTACAAAAGTACAGGGCATTTAAAACAACCAACAGCCACACAATTCGAGAGGGGAAGGGAACTCATCGACCCCAGGCCTGCCAACACAGCCAGGTTTTAACGGCTTTTCAGAAGGCCTGGAGAGAGGTGAGGGTCCGAATCTCTGCGGGGAGCTCGTTCCAAAGGGCCGGGGCCGCCACAGAGAAGGCCCTCCCCCGGGTAGTAGCCAGATGACATTGGCTAGTAGACGGAACCCGGAGGAGGCTGACCCTGTGTCATCTAATGGGTCTTTGGGAGGTAATTGGCAGCAGGCGGTCTCTCAAGTACCCAGGTCCAATACCATGAAGGGCTTTATAAATGACGACTAGTGTTCTTGAGAAGTCCAGGGGTAAAAGAATTAGAGGTGTACTTTCTAAAAATAAAAACTGGACATTCAGAAAAGGGCCTTCCCCAAAAAATACTCACTTCTTTGAGGAAATGTGGTCTCTCCAATGTAGCCTCATAGTGAATATAGCTTTATAGCCACTCGGATTCATTTGCTTGAGATGAATGACCATAGAAATTGAATTAATCAAATTAGTATTCCAGTCATGTCCAATTCTAAGAGAATTCCTGGACACGTGCCTGTAATTTTTTTTGGCAAGATTTCTTATAAATAGTTTGCTATTGTCCAAGGAGATTCTCAGTCATCCAGGTCATGGTTGTCCCGAAGGTGCTTTCTCAAAAGGCAACTAGACTGCCCTTATTTATTTTCTTGAAAACGTTTTACTTTGTTATCCAAGAAGCACCCTCATTTCTGACTGATTGCTGGGAAATGGAAGGATTTGTATTCCTTGCAGTCATCTGGCTGTTAGCACTTTGAAGGTGGGTGATTAATTTGCCATTGCCTCCTTCCCAGGACTGAGAGATAGTAACTAGCCCAAGGTCACTCAACTGTCTTTGCGCCTAAGGTGGGACTAGAATTCAAGCGTGGCACAACAAAACCACGGTCCACTAAAGCGCGCCCGATTAAAGCGCGTACCTGACGTCATCAGCAGCGCAACAAATACGACCGCAGAGAAAAAAGGGCGCTTTAAAAAGTGCTTTTAAAGCAAGCTGATTCACGTAAAGGTAAGGGTTAGGTTTAGGGTTAGGGTTAGGGTTAGGGTTAGGTTAAGGGTTAGGGTTAGGTTTAGGGTTACGTTAAGCTTTAGGGTTAGGTTAAGGGTTAGCGTTAGGTTTAGCATTAGGTTAAGGGTTAGGTTTAGGGTTAGGTTTAGGGTTAGGTTTAGGGTTAGGTTTAGGGTTAGGTTTGGGGGGGTTAGGGTAAGGTTTTCGCATTAATTTTAACTTTACCGCTCACAGCGTGATGTTTTCGTCGCGCTGTGATGACGTCAGGTACGCGCTTTCGTCGAGCGTGCTTTAGTCTACCGCGGTTTTGTGGTGGAACCGAATTCAAGGTCTAGCCAGATGCCTTAAACACTACACCAAACTGACTTTCAGTTCCCCTTTATTAGAGTGAAATAAGCCAGTGGTGGGATTCAGCCAGTTCGCAACTATTTGGGAGAACCGGTTGGTAACTTTCTAAGAGGTTCGGAGAATCGGTTGCTGGAAGAAATCTCATTTTGTTTTTTACACTTTACAGGGCTAATCCTGTAAGGAAGGCAGGAAGGAAACATTCTGGTGTTGTTTCTAGCCTCCTCTTTATTGCCCTGCTTACAGAAAATGCCTCTCCGGTTAACCCTTATTACGCTGTCATAGCTAAGGTGAAGCGCCCATCGACCTGAGTGACCTTGAGTTGGCCACGCCCACCCAGTCACATGACCACCGAGACCCACCTCCCCAGATGGTCATTAGGGCAGAGAACCGGTTGTTAAATTATTTGAATCCCACCACTGAAATAAGCATAGCTTAAATATTGGTCTGTCATTTTTGTCTTAGTCCACCTAATTTTAATTTCAAACTAGCTTCTTAATCATGCAAATGAGGAAAGAAAAATAGTATTATCAGCTGGTTACAATTTTAGGATAGCATCTGGAGGCCCCTAGACCAAACCTGGCCTTCTAAGAAGAGACAACCTCCTGACTCATCACTCACAAAGTTAGAAGCAGAAAAAGCATAATTTCCAGTATTGTTTTACCATCCTTCAGAATAACCCAATACTAGGGATGAATGAAAATGTAGTTTAACAATTTTTTTTGGCAGTGATTTGTCATCATTCCCAAACATTTTCATAAATTGAATGGAATTGCATGGATTTGAGATTAAAACAATTCAATATGAAAGAACATAAAGCTGGCAAATTCCTTTACTCAGCCAATGATCTGATTGGATAACTATTATATGATTTGCTTTGAATCTCTGGGCATTTCACCATGTTGGTGGGGTTCAACTGAGGTTGTCATTTCTGACTTTCTGATGGGTTTCTACCTTGTTTAGTGACAGTTCAAACAAGCATAACATGGTCCTCTTCATGCTGGGTATAGCCAAACAGTTGCATCCAATTTGGCCAGCACAGACTGATGAAAAGGTTTATTTATTTTTAACTAAAAGGTATGATTAGATTTCTTCATAAGTAGAAGGAAAAACAATGTTGACTTTCCATCTTTTCTTACTGCTGACCTCAAGAACAACACAGCTTAGCAGGAAATGTTCTTGCTTCCAGAAGTCAAAGCAGCCTCAGAAGCAAAGAAAAACAGAAGAAATTAAGGTTGTAGAAGGTCTTGGGAACAGAATGAATTCAGAGATTTAGGAAACATCAAAGAATTAAACATTTGGATTAGACAAGTGCCGCATGGAAACCGAATGTCGGGGAGAGGAGAAAAAGTTTTGGCTCTCTCTTGTTTTTATTTTCATTCCACTAACAATTCTTTCCAGTCATTCTCTGATGTTGACCTTGACTCCTTAAAAAGGAAAAATGCCAATCTTAGCAAATGAAAAGCAGTAAATTGCACAGAATGGGAGTCTATATTTTAGGTTCCTTTCCTTTTATGTTTCTCACTTATAAGGGTATATGGAACAAGCACACATCCCATGATATTTATCTCCATGTATAGTAGCTAAATGCTTCAAATTTCAGCTGGACTCTGATTATTTCATTTGACTGCTTGTTTTTCCTTCAGCACAGAAGGAACACGCAGCACAGGTCTATAAGATTAACAAGGGAAGGTGCAGTTGGAAAAAGGACAGAAACAATGTTCTTGCTATTTATTGCTGTTTATTGCATGATTGATGATCCTTTCAAGTTTTGAATGCCAAATAGAACGTTTGGGTGGCAAAATTCTAAGAAGAGAAAATACGTTTTATCACTAGAGGAATCTGCTGTCCAATCAACTGGACTGTTAGTTTAGTTTAGTTTAGTTTAGTTTAGTTTAGTTTAGTTTAGTTTAGTTTAGTTTAGTTTAGTTTAGTTTAGTTTAGTTTAGTTTAGTTTTATTTATATGCCGCCCTATTCCCTAAAAGGGACTCAGGGCGGCGAACAACTTCAACAGGAAGGGGAACATGCAAATACAAAATAGACCTTTAACATAACCAACAACCACACCTGTCGAGAGGGGAAGGGAGCTCATCAACCCCAGGCTTGCCGGCACAGCCAGGTCCTAACGGCTTTTCGGAAAGCCAGGAGAGAGGTGAGGGTCCGAATCTCTGCGGGGAGTTCGTTCCAAAGGGCCGGAGCTGCAACAGAGAAGGCCCTCCCCCGGGTCACTAAGAGCAGCTCTATGTTCCAATAGAGCTGCTCTTAGTGATATAGAATTGATTTACCTTGATGTTCTAGAGTAGCTCTTCCATAAGCAGAGAGAAAATTAATTAATACTCAATTAATTACTAAGGGAGAAATAACAAGGGAAACTTCCATCTCAGAAATTTAAATGTCAAGTTACCCAGCTACTCAACCTCATCAATTCCAGAATATTAGGGTTTTTTTTTGGGTGGGGGGATATGAAATCAATATTGGTTATATTACTGATAGGACATTATCAATTGAATCATAACAGCAAGCATTATAGGACTTCTATTGTGGCCCAGCAGGAGCCGTTAGAGCTGCCACCAGACTCCGACAGCAAGGGGCCCTATGAGTCAGCTCTGGAGAATGTGGAGGACCCTGGACAGGATTCTGACTCCAAGCAGGGTGCAGAGAGGCTGGTTGGCCACCAGGAGGCACCTGAGCCTTGCACCAGTGTGGAGGAGACAAGGGAGAGTGAGCCGGAAGCCAGTAGTGAGTTGCTCCTGGATGCACGCCATCGAAGAGCTAATAGGCATCAGGAACAATTACGCAATTACAGGAGGTAATTGTACTCAGCTGGTGGTCATTAGGCTCCTCTCCAGACTACAAAAAGCTAATTGTGCACACAGCCCTCTTTGCAGAAGTCAACGCAGGATTGAATGTTGGAGGACATTACTGTGAGCTTGGCAGGCTGGATTGCTGCCAAGCCTTATCTGTGTTTATTACTGCCTGAGTTTGTCTGAGTTGCTGCCAAGGTCCTTATCTGTTTGTTCTGCTTGGCTTTCAGCCACCGAGGTTTTGGTTTCTTGCTATTAAAGTACATTCCAGTTAAGCTTGTCTCGGCAGTCGTTACTGGACGGAGGAGGGGGTCAGAACAGACTTCAATAATTAATACAAAAATGCATTGATAATATAAATATTCTAAAGGATAAAGGAAGAGACAGCAAAGGAAAATGTCAGGAAATATTTATTTTCTCTATGACTGGAGTTGAGTGGCCATTCTTCATGCGCTTGTCCCTACAGGGTTTCTCCTTGTTTAGAGAAAAATTAATGTATGTAGCTAAGTTGATGTCCCTGGATATCTGATCTCTCCAGGCTAAGAGAAGGGGATGACCAATGGTTAAAGAGGGAGCACTTTCTGTTTATCAGGCCAGAGTTGTTTGTTGACCTTGGAACAGGCAATGTTCTGTCTGAAAAGTTTAATTGTAGTCTTGGATTTTAAAGACACCTGAAGGATGACCCAATTTTTGCAAACTCTTCCTTATATATTAAATAAAGTTTAACACTTTAATATCTTCATTGCTTACCCTTGCGCAGTTCTTAAGAAGTGTATAATTTCAACTGGCAAATTACTCCAATTGCCATCTAGAAATGTCTATATTGCTACATACTGTTACAGCTCCTAATATTATCCCAAGATTGTACAACGTACAGTCTCAGTTGCAAGTTGAATAAAAGTCTGATCTTATTATAGTTATTTTAAAAGGTAAGTTATTAATTGTGAGTTTTAAAGAAACGCCATACTTCCCAGGCATACATTGGGTCACTATTCATATGCCATCATTTTTTTCAGTGTTGTAGAGTAGACTATTTTGACACAGCTTTTCAGCAGATTCATGCAATTCTTATCACAAAAACACTCCTTTACAAAAAGTAAAATGGATTAATAGTATTAAAAGACCCACCTCTGCTGGCAGGCTGCCCCTCTTTTCTCAACCAAGCTGCCCTGCCTGCCTCTGTCCCTTCCCTGTCTTCTCAAACAAACTCTCTCTCAAATTGAGAGAGAGCTTGTTTGAGTGAAGAAAGAAACACACACCCACGGACACACACAAATAACTCACAATAAAAAATTACAAATTAAATTACAATAATTTTGAATTCCCCCCCCCTCCCTCCGTCCAATCTACATACCTTTTCCAGCTGTGGATTTCAATTCGCCTCTTGTCCGCCCGCCATGATGAAAATGTAAAAAATTAAATAAAAAGGCAACTTAGGCATGATTTGCTGCTGCCAGATCAGGAGGCAGAGAACCACGTGCCTCCTTTGCATAAGGAATTTTTCGCCTTTTAACCCTTGCTTAACTCTGAGCAAGGGTTAAAAGGCGAAAAATTCCTTATGCAAAGGAGGCCCGTAGTTCTCTCGCCTCCCGCTGCAGTTAGCACTAAGCAGAGTTATTCTGGCAGCAACTACCTTAGCCTTTTTCCTTTTAATTTAATTTTCTTTTCTTCATGACACTGGTGAGGCCCCGCCTCCCCTGCCTCCCCTGACTGCACGTCCCTGATTAATACATCCTGCAGAACTTTTAAAGTTAGAAGGCTGTGGAATTAATGTTAAATTTTAGAACAACACCAGTTTATGAAATCAGGCAGATATTCCACTTTGGAATCATCAACAAGTACCCAGTGTCAAGGTACCTTTGAAATGATATTCAGAGCTTCCAACATTATTTGTCAAGATTGTGTAAACTGAAAAAGGCACATCATCAAATCAACCTGATGTACCAGCATTTTGCACAAACCAGCTTAAATTCTGAAGGCTTCTCTGAATAAAAATGAGGCAGCAGAAGGACAATAATGTATAAACAGCATGATTTCCAAGAAAAAAAGGGAAAGGATGCAGTTGGAAGAATGCTCTCTCTCTCACACACGCATCACACTTTGAATTGTGTTCAACAACAGACTGGTAGTCAGTGAAACTGTTTTAACCAAAAGACACACACTCCCTATAATTAGATGTCTAGCTCAGGGGTGTCAAACTCAAGGCCTGTGGGCCACATCCGGCATACGATGTGGTTGGATCAGAGGTGGGTTCCTACCAGTTCGCACCTATTCGGTAGAATCGGTTCATCAAATCTACCGAACCGGTTAGAAGAGGTCCCACCAGTGGACCCGGAAAGCAGGCCACACCTACAGAAGAGGTTCCCAAATTTTTTGAAACCCACCACTGGTCCTTGGATATGATTATTCTACACTATCATGCTCATATTTGTAAAACTCAGTGCCTCTGTGAAAGGTAAGGATGTCTACTGCATTTGTGGTACAATCAGAACATTGCGTGTGTTGAAGTTGTTTTAACGCAAACCAAAGATGCCTCTTAAAAAACAAGTTTACATCATATTCTTATGCATGCCAGTGCTGTGTGTGAGGTAATTTAAGGTGGTTCTGACAAGTGTCGTCGGCATCTTCATATCCGGTCACATGGGCGGCAAGCCACTCCCATCCGGTCACATGGTTGGCAAGCCACTCCCACAAAGGAGGCCACACCCCCAGAGTAGGTTCGAGCAATTTTTGAAACCCACCACTGGGTTGGATCCAGCCCACGGGGCCGGCCTGGAAAATGTAAGGGCCGCTGGCCTGCGTTGTTCCAGCCTGATCTACCTGCATGGCTTCAGCCCAGCCTAGCCAATGGGAAGAGAAAACATTGGGCCAGTGTGGCTTCGGTCCAGTCAACCCATAGCATTCTGGATCAGGTACAATTTCTGGATTCTCTTCATAGGCAGCCCTCAGCAACAACTTGTTATGGTAATCCAACAGGATAAAAAACAAGGAATACGCTTCCATGTGCAGATCTGATGTTTGCAAGAAGAGGCACAGTTATTATACTAATTTTAGCAAATACTCTACTGGACCTACATGTCTGTCTGTCTATATATATGTATCATATCCTTTCATTTGTTCTCTAATCCATGTGCAGATCTCTCTATCTTGTTTTTATATGTATATGTATGTATGTGTATATGTTGTTGTTAGTTGCAAAGTCATGTCCGCCCCGTTGCGACTCCTTAGACAATGTTCCTCCAAGCCTTCCTGTCCTCTACCATCCCTGAGAGTCCATTTAGGCTCATGCCTACTGCTTCGGTGACTCCATCCAGCCACCACATTCTCTGTCGTCCCCTTCTTCTTCTGCCCTCAATTTTTCCCAGCATCAGGTTCTTCTCCAATGAATCCTTCCTTCTCATTAGGTGGCCAAAGTATTTGAGCTTCATCTTCAAGATCTGGCCTTCTAAAAAGCAGTGAGGGTTGATCTCCTCTAGGACTGACTGGTTTGATCGCCTTGTAGTCCAAGGGACTCACGGGAGTCTTCTCCAGCACCATAGTTCAAAGGCCTCAATTCTTTGGCGCTCAGCCTTTCTTATGGTCCAACTTTCACAGCCATACATTGCAACTGGGAAAATCATGGGCCTTGACCTTTGTTGGCAGGGTGATGTCTCTACTTTTTAGTATGCTGTCTAGATTCGCCATAGCTTTCCTCCCCAGAAGCAATCTTCGCAATAGCAATAGCAATAGCCATAGCAGTTAGACTTATATACCGCTTCATAGGGCTTTCAGCCCTCTCTAAGCGGTTTACAGAGTCAGCATATCGCCCCCACAGTCTGGGTCCTCATTTTACCCACCTTGGAAGGATGGAAGGCTGAGTCAACCCTGAGCCGGTGAGATTTGAACCTCTGAACTGCAGATAACAGTCAGCTGTAGTGGCCTGCAGTACTGCATCCTAACCACTGCGCCACCTCGGCTCCTCCTTTAATCTTTATGCTGCCTTCAGAAAACATATCCAACACACCTTCCTCCTCTTATTTTCCCGCTAACAGCAATCTTGTGCGGTGAGTTGGGCTGAGAGAGATGACTTGTCCAAAGTCACCCGGTGGGTTTTCATGGCTGAGATGAAACTTGAGGCCTCCCACTTTCTAACCTGGTGCTTTAACCAAACTGGTTCTCATTCCAGTAATCAATATGAATTTTAACGTTAGGGTTTGTGAAAATGATGAGAAAATTCCACAAAAGCCATTTTCCCCCCAATAGAATTACTAAAAAGAGCATGCACTATTTTAAATGTCAGAAAACAACTACAATCGTGTAATCAGTGTAAAGTTAAAGGAAGATTAAGAATCGCCAGTGTATCTATCCTCCGCGAGCTGCACTGGCTACCTATTATTCTCCGAATCCGCTTCAAGGTGCTGGTCGCTACCTATAAAGCCCTACATGGCATCGGACCTGGGTACCTGAGAGACTGCCTCCTGCCGATTACCTCTCTCAGACCAATTAGATCGCACAGGTTGGGTCTCCTCCGGATTCCATCTGCCAGCCAATGTCGGCTGGCGACTCCCCGGGGGAGAGCCTTCTCTGTTGCAGCTCCGGCCCTCTGGAACGAGCTCCCTGTTGAGATCCGGACCCTCACTACCCTCCCGGCCTTCCGCAAAGCCACCAAGTCCTGGCTGTTCCAGCAGGCTGGGGGGAGCTGAGAAGCATCTACCTCCACAGAAATTGTGAATGTTGGTTTTGTTTTTAATATGTTGTCTTTGTCTCATTCCCCCCTTTCCCTTGTCTTTTGTGAGCCGCCCGGAGTCCTCGGGAGTGGGCAGCATACAAGACAAACAAACAAACAAACAAACAAACAAACAAATAAATAAATAAATAAATAAATAAATAAATGTTATCAATGCCATTGCAAAGATCTTGGTTAAATAAAAAATCTTAATCCGTCTGAGAATGTCTGAAGTTGGGATTTGATTGACAATTATTTCATGTAAACAGACAGAACTCCAAGCAGAGCTTTGGGTGGGAAGACCTGGTGTAACAGCCTGGAACCTAGATGGAGATACTCCTCTATCAGTAGAGAAGTCTTTAGATTCTGATAATGAGAAGACTCTCTTATCGAGTGTCTTCACAAAGCAGCCATCAAAGCAACAACATGTCAAAAAACCCAAAAAACCTCCATAGGTGAAAATATAAAAACTCAAGGAAGATTTTTTCACTGGCCTTTACTTGTGATTCTTTCTCAGAAACTCCCCCAGGCCTTGGGGTTTGTTCAATTATGAGACTCTACAGGAAATGAAACCCAAAGAAAAGTCAGCTAGCCAGGTCTGAGAGCCAATAAATCCATTGAGCCAGTTACTCAAGCACATCCGTGGGTTCAAAGCCAATTACTACTGCATCAGTTACAGAAAGAGTCAGGCTGGAAGAGGTGGATGTGTCCCTCGGTACACCCACGTTACACCTATCCTCCGCGAGCTGCACTGGTTACCGATCAGTCTCTGGATACGCTTCAAGGTGCTAGTCGTAACTTATAAAGCCCTTCATGGTATTGGACCTGGGTACTTGAGAGACCGCCTGCTGCCAATTACCTCCCACAGACCCATTCGATCTCACAGGGTTGGCCTCCTCCGGGTGCCATCTACCAGCCAATGCCACCTGGCTGTTACCCGGGGGAGGGCCTTCTCTGTGGCAGCTCCGGCCCTCTGGAATGAACTCCCCGCAGGGATTCGGACCCTCACCTCTCTCCAGGCCTTCCAAAAAGCCGTCAAAACCTGGCTTTGCCGGCAGGCCTGGGGGTGATGAGTTCCCTCCCTTCTCGACATGTATGGTTGTGCGACTGTTGTCTACTTTTATTATTTGTATTTTGTCTTTTTATGTTCCCCTTTTTTCCCCCCTTGAATTGTTCGCCGCCCTGAGTCCTCCCGGAGAAGGGCGGCATACAAATAATAAAATACAAATACAAAATTACTTGGGAGACCGCCTCCTGCCAATCACCTCCTCTCGACCCATAAGATCTCACAGATTAGGCCTCCTCCGAGTGCCATCTGCCAGCCAGTACCGGCTGGCAACTATGCGGAGGAGAGCCTTTTCAGTAGCAGCTCCGACCCTCTGGAACGATCTCCCCGTGGGGATTCGTACCCTCACCACCCTTCAGACCTTCCGCACAGCCGTCAAGATCTGGCTATCCCGCCAGGCCTGGGGGTAAAGAGCATAATCTGCCCCCACCCGAATGTTGAGTGAATGTTGCTTGTTTTTATTATACATTGTGTTTTTTTGTTATTGTACGTCTTCCCCTCCTACATGAGTTGTTAGCCGCCCTGAGTCCCCTCAGGGAAAAGGGCGGCCTATAAATAAACACAACTAAACTAAACTAAACTAAAATACAAATAAGAGACCATAAGCTTGGGAAATTCTACAACCAACCCAGAAATGAAGTTAAAAGAACTTAGGCAGGGGGGTTGCTATGCAGCAGGGAGGCTGAATTGTAGCAACAATCAGTAATTTATGGAGCAGCACCCCTGAAAGCCTTTAGGGACTCCCAAATAACAGTCACCACTCCTCCACCCCTGCCCTCTGGTCTTGGCTGATATTATACCTGAAACCCAACTGGAACATTTGTGAAAGTGTGGCCCTTCCCCCATTCTGGGTCTAGTTAGATCTCACAGGTCAGCCCTCTCAACTATGATCAAGTCACAAATGTTGGGTAACCACAGACCAGAGGTGGGTTCCTACTAGTTCGCACCTATTCGATAGAACCGGTTCGTCAAATCTACCGAACCGGTTAGAAGAGGTTCCACCAGTGGACCCGGAAAGCAGGCCACACCTACAGAAGAGGTTCCAAATTTTTTTGAAACCCACCACTGGTCCTTGGATATGATTATTCTACACTATCATGCTCCTATTTATAAAACTCAGTGCCTCTGTGAAAGGCAAGGATGACTACTGCGTTTGTGGTGCAATCAGAACATTGCGTGTGTTGAAGTTGTTTTAATGCAAACCAAAGGTGCCTTTTAAAAAACAAGTTGACATCATATTCTTATGCATGCCAGTGCTGTGTGTGAGGTAATTTAAGGTGGTTCTGACAAGTGTCGTCTGCATCTTCATATCCGGTCATATGGATGGCAAGCCACTCCCATCCAGTCACATGGGCGGCAAGCCACTCCTACAAAGGAGGCCACACCCACAGAGTAGGTTCGAACAATTTTTGAAACCCACCACTGCCACAGACTGACCTGATCTGGTGTTAAACAGCAGCAGTCAAAAGCCCAGTCCTCTGCAGCATGGGGTAGAGCCATGGGGCTCTGGAATAAGGCCACATTCCCCAAGAGTCCCATGTCTCTCACCCTATCTCCCAGTATCCATCACCACAGAGATGTTTATATCTACCCATAACACGCCAAGAAATTCTTTCCAATATTACATTGACAGACTGCAGTTTTGTCTTTCCATTAGGAGTTCAAAGTGGCATGAAAAGAACATTGTTTCTGGCCATCATCTCAGCCTCAGATGATGCTACCTCATAGCTCCTAACAATTGTTGGAAGGCAAAGGTTTCTGGTCCGTTTCCAGCCGGGAGTCACCACTGACGCTAAAAGAAAGTTTTGTGAAGACAGCTGCCTGGACGTTATGAGTTTTTATTGAAGAAAGAAAGAACGGGAAGGATGAGACACAGCTCCGTCGTTCCCGGGTCTGCACCACACCATATACAGTTTGGTTTCCCCTTTTATACAGTTTTTCTTGCTTCAGGCTATTGTGTAAATTCGGATTTTATAAAGTTCTTTTATTCCAGATGATTGTTCTGATCGTGATTCTCTTGTCTTTGGATTTCGTTCGTTCGGTGTCTTGTCCTTGGGCTAATCCTATCATAAGATACGAGGAGGGTGTTTTCCTGTTTGGGCGCTTATACCAAGGTGTCTGCTCTGTTGTGACTCAGCAGAAGCTTGCGGTGAGTTGCGTCGGGATGCAGGAATAATGAGCAGCTGTTGCTCGTTAGGGTTGTCTTCTGCAGATAAAAGACTGATGATGCCACGCCTTAGTTGGAGAAGTCAACGTTCGTGGTTCGTCGTTTATCGTTTGTGGTTCATCGTTCGTCGTGTGTGGTTCATTGTTTCGAGATTCAAAGAAGCACTTGGATAAGTGATTTGCTTTCTGTCAACCTGGTTTACTGTAAGATCTTTTTGTTTTTGCTTTTGCTGTGTAACTTTTTGCCAGAGACTTTATCTACGTTTATTTTTGGGCTCACAGCCAGCTTGAGCCAGGACTGATAAAGATACTTCCTTTGAAATTCTGTCTGACTGTCATTTGTGAACGAGCGAAGAGGAGGGTCAGAACACTGCTCTATGAAAATAGTCATGATGTTTGTGTTATCTTGGGATTGGATTTTGTGTTTGTGTTATTCTGATTGGTCATTGCTAGATTTGGGGTTTTTCCCCAACTTCCTAATCCTATTATCTCATGTTTCTTTTGTAACCTTTTCCTGGCTATGTGTGTGGCTTTCTCTGGCTATGGCTCCTGGCTGCGTGTTTATTAATTTTTCTGTACATGCCTTCTGGGTTATTTCTGCTACCTTACTACACAATTGTCTTCACCAAATTTAAGGGTTCTTGTGTATCTGATTCTCAAGGAAGCTATTTCTCTCATATAATCTGATATTGCAGTCTTGCACTTTTCTACTATTCAGCCCTTTCCTCCTCCTTTCAGTAGCAGCAGTGCTGTTTAGAAAGAGTGAATCAGAGATTGGAGATGCAGAGTGCAAAGATTATCACTGGTTTGGCTCTGGCCTTCACTCCCTTGCCTGAGCTCCCTGTGGGTCACAGCATGTAATCATGGATCCTTGTTCTCCTCTTCTGTTCTATTTTCCTCCTAAGAAACCCAGAGCAGTCACAGCTGGATTCCCCTTTCAACACAATGCAAGTTTGAGAAGCAACAGGAGGCTCCTTATTTGACTGAAAAACATGACTCAAGAAGAGATTGTTGTTATCTTTACTTAGGAGGAGAAGCTTCCAAGCTGCTGAACTGAAATATTTGCCTGCTGTTTTGACTTTGTTACTTAAAGCTTACCTTTTACTCCCCTGTATATTGCTCCAATTGTATCTCTCACACTCCCACTGCAAGTTCCACTCTGTTGCCTGGTGCTGATCCTGCAGAATGTAGATTTTAAAAAAGTAAAGATATCCTCCAGCTGAAAATCATTTGTAGTGACTGTATCCATGCTGTTTTCTTGACAACTTTAAGGAAGCAATTGTCAATGCTGTTTTCTCTTTTTATATTTTTCTTTCTTTTGGACCTTTAGTCTAGTCAAGAACTCTGAAATGGGCAAGCAACCTTAGAGAGCCGAGGTGGTGCAGTGGTTAAATGCAGCACTGCGGGCTACTTCAGCTGACTGCAGTTCTGCAGTTCGGCTGTTCAAATGTCACCGGCTCAGTGAGACTCAGCCTTCCATCCTTCCGAGGTGGGTAAAATGAGGACCCGGATTGCTGTTGGGGGCAATATGCTGACTCTGTAAACCGCTTAGAGAGGGCTGAAAGCCCTATGAAGCGGTATATAAGTCTAACTGCTATTGCTATTGCTATCCAAGAATTTATTTTATTTGGTAAGTGCTAGAGTAGGTGCTGCTAGGTGTTGTCCTTGACTGAAGATAGCACCTAGCGCATGGGTATCAAAACTCACATCGTCACGGTGGTGTCACATGACATATTGGGACTCCCCCCCCCTTGCTAAACCAGGCATGGGAGTGGCCAGCATGTGACACATGTAGCCCATGAACTGGGAGTTTGACAGCCCTGATCTAGCAGCACATAAATTTCCTTGATTGAATCCACTGCTTCTAGATCGTGATGGTTCTCCAAACTAGGTGTAGGTGGCTTTACTAAATTCTGATTTTCGACAAAGAGCCTAAAAAACAAGAAGCCTAGAAATGTTGAATTGATAGCTGTTATGACTCAGCAGAAGTTTGCTGTGAGTTGAGTCGGGATGCAGGATTAACAATGCAGCTGGGGCTCATTAGTGTCATTTTCTGGAGATAAAAGGACGGATGGTGCCACGCCCTGGTTGCAGAAGTCAACGTTCATCGTTCGTTCATGGTTCATTGTTCATCGGTCGTGGTTTTTGTTTGTGAGAGACACTTGGAGAAGTGATTTGCTTTCTGTAACCCTGATTCAAAGAGACACTTGGAGAAATGCTTTGCTTTCTTTTTGTACACCTGGTTTTGCCATAAGAGAGATTTGTTTTGCATTCTGTTATCTTCTTGCCAGAGACTTTATTTATGTTCATTTTGGGCTCGCAGCCAGTCTGAGCCAAGGACTGATAAAGTTATTTCCTTTTAAGTCTGTCTGCCTGTTGTCTTTGAACGAGCGAAGGAGGGGGGACAGAACAGATAGCTATCTTCAGAGGCTAACCATGTAAAGAATATTATCTTAATGTCAATCTGAAGGTTGCCATGGCATGAAGGACTATGACTAGGTCTTAAAACCAGAGTTTGCAACTAGATATGCACTACAATCATACTCTTTTATTTACTGAAATTGTATTAATTTCAGTGAAGTTTTAGTTATTTTCTTTCAAACAGATCAGAGGGAGTCGCCATAAAACATCCATACAATGAAACATTAGATGACAAAGATGTTGGGAGAATTAAGAATTGTTTAGGATGAAATGCAGAAATCCATTCTCAATGTTTTCAAACCTGGAGCTAAAAAAAATGGAGAGGATCCGACGTGTCAGCCATATCTTATTCTAAATATATATATAAAATAATTTGCACACAGACTAAACTCAAGCAAACCTTGTCCCCAATGAAAATAGTGGCAGAAAGCATTGGCTTCATGTTGCTTTACTGTAATGCCATCCATCTGACTTCAATACTGGAGAGAGGGAAGAGCAGATGCTGTAGCGTTAGTATAATATATTCCTGGCATCTTAGCCTTGTCAGAAGATGAGCCACCACATTCTCCACCATCTCAAGCTTCCAGAGGGTTGTACTGCAAATGGCAACTCTATGTCTAATACAAGAGGCATCTTCCCTTAAGATTATGAAAGCGTTAATTACGACCTGTGTGTCTCCATCTGATAAACAAGCTTTGCAGTCTCCTTACTTGGCACAAGCTAAGGATATCCATTGCGAATCTTGCATATTCTCCTACCAAGCCACCTTGTGCTGGCTTTTGTTATCTCTTCCCCTCCCTCCCGCCTTCTGTCATTTCTTCTAAGAGTTCTGTAAAGTTTATATGTGATTCCTAGGCAATTCTCCATAGCAGTTTCCATGGCCTCATTTGACAGCATCATATGCTGTATTTTTAAAGGCAATTTTCTGAAATGAGGCAATTTTGTTCAAATAAAGCCTTACCCATTTACTTTATAAACACTAAAAGGGCATCTAAAGGCAGTTGTTTTAAAATCACGAAAATGCCATAGAAAATGAATTAATAAATACATATTATTTATATAATATACGTATTTATTTTCTTATGCTGAACTATTTAACGAGGGAAAAGTGCTAATACAAAGCATTAAAGGATCAGCACAACCTCAAGACTCTGGTAAGCATAGCAATAGGAAAAAGGAAACGAACACCCATTATCTTAGAACAAGTACAAAACTCGAGGTCGAAATATGTATGTTCTTACTTCTTATACCTCTCAATGGACTTTTGCTGATTAGGACGATGATGTATTTTTACCATTTTTTAATTGTTCAGTGCTATCATATAGGAAGATCTTTTTTTAAATCAAAATATTATAGAAGGTGTTGTTGTTTACACTTGTCTGAACGGTGGGGAAGTTATCTCTCTATGGATCTTTTTTTATACTTAATTGTTTTTTTCTTTTTACACTATTTCTTTTCTTTTTGTATTTTTCTTCTAGTTTGCATTATCTTGTATCAGGCATACATTTCTCTTTCCGGAGCAGTATAATCATTCTTTGCTTTCAGATCTACACTTCTTTGTATTTTAGGAAAGTCCTAATCAGTGGTGGGATTCAAATAATTTAACAACCAGTCCTCTGCCCTAATGAC
Organism: Thamnophis elegans; assembly: GCF_009769535.1. Taxonomy (NCBI): domain Eukaryota; kingdom Metazoa; phylum Chordata; class Lepidosauria; order Squamata; family Natricidae; genus Thamnophis; species Thamnophis elegans. Next base: position 9,957,458 of record NC_045551.1, read on the forward strand.
CAGCTGGGTAGGCGTGGCTTGGTGGTCATGTGACTGGGTGGGCGTGGCCAACTCATGGTCACTCAGGTCGATGGGCGCTTCGCCTTAGCTGTTACAATGTAATAAGGGTTAACGGGAGAGGCAGTTTCTGAAAGCAGGTCAATAAAGATGAGGCTAGAAACAACACCAGAATGTTTCCTTCCTGCCTTCCTTAAAGGATTAGCCCTGTAAAGTGGGGAAAAAACAAAAAGAGATTTCTTCCAACAACCGGTTCTCCGAACTGCTTAGAAAGTTACCAACCGGTTCTCCCAAATAGGTGCGAACTGGCTGAATCCCACTACTGGTCCTAATACTGAAGATATGTACAGGTAAGAAGAAAAGAATGGCATCTTTAACATATAGTGATTGATCCAGAGTCATATTAACATTCCTTTTAGTGCAGAGTCTAAAAGACAACAATAATAGAACATAAATTAAACCTTATTCCAGCTGCTCAGGGAGATTCTAATAGAAGATTGTTACTGACCTTTATTGAACGTTTTCTGAAGATCCAGTGTGCACAGAGCAATGTTGTTGTTTCTCTGTCTCATTTTAAAAAAGGAAGCTAATTTTACATTGTTTAATGCAACTCCCAATTAAATACCAAGCAAGAACAAACAAACTCATTATTCAGGTTCTTGTATATAGTTCCCATTTAATAGCTTCTTTCAGGTTCCTTCAACAAGAGTTACTGGCTCAGAAGTCAAAGATAATCTCCCTGTCCAAACTTCTAACAATAAAATAAATACAGATTATTTGTTTAAGAAATACTTCTTGATCACTAACTTCTTCTCTGGAATACTTTCCCCCAAGAGATTTAATTAGTTGTGACTTTATTGGAATTTAGAAAAGCAATTTAAAAAAAGAGGTTACTTTAAGAGGCTTTTGAAGAGGAGACAAATTGGCTTCATATCCATCCTGATCTATAACTGCAATTAATTACTGTTTTTAGCATTGTTCCTCAGTTTTGATCAGGTTTTATTTTTCATGAAAGTGTTATTGTTTTTTAAACAAGGTTTGTTATCTATATGTTTTACTGTTAGGAATTTTTTCCTTATATGTAACCAACATCTACTACATAATGGGTGATAGAGATCAACAGCAATAGCAATAGCAGTTAGACTTATATACTGCTTCATAGGGCTTTCAGCCCTCTCTAAGCGGTTTACAGAGTCAGCATATTGCCTCCAACAACAATCCGGGTCATCATTTTACCCACTTCGGAAGGATGGAAGGCTGAGTCAATCCTGAGCCGGTGAGATTTGAACAGCCGAACTGCAGTCAGCTGAAGTAGCCTGCAGTGCTGCATTTAACCACTGCACCACCTCGGCTCAGTCAATATCCATGGAATATGAAAATAGCAATAGCAATAACACTTAGACTTATATAACACTTTACAGTGCTTTACAGCCCTCTCTAAGTGGTTTAAAGAGTTAATATATTGCCCCCAACAATCTGGGTCCTCAGTTTACCGACCCTGGAAGGATGGAAGGCTGAGTCAACCTTGAGCCTGGTGAGATTCAAACTGCCAAATTGCAGGCAGCTGGCAGGCAGCAGAAGTAGCCTGAACTACTGCACTCTAACCATTGCGCCACTGTGGCTCATATATGAAACTTGGTGTGATGAAGAGCAAACAATAAATATGTTAATGAAGGAAACGAAAGGTAGAAAAATATGCTGTGTCTCTGTGAACTAAAAAGAAAGATGGAATGATCCTGCTGGATATATCGCCCTCCACCCGGCAACCCCCATCCCATTGTCCAATCTGCAAATCCCTCAGGTGTCATGTGGATTGCATCTCCAAGAAGCATCATCAGGTTGGTATGCAGGACAGTTGGCCTTGAACAACTGGTAGGAATCCACCTCTGGCGAAACAGAGGCTGACATACACCATGTAAAATAGAGAATGGAAGGGAGATAAAGAGAGAGAGAAGACAGGAGAGAGCAAAGTAGAAGGGAGGGAAAGAGTAGGAGAGAGGGACGGTGTGGAAAGGGAGGAGAGGGAGGGAGCAAGGGGAAGTAGAGAGAGATGGCAGAGGGAAGAAAGGAGGTAGGGAAGAAGAGAGAGCGAAAGAAGAGTTGAAAATGAAATAGGCTATAATATGGTGTATGGAAAGCAGAAGAGCAAATAAAAATTAAAGAGGCTTGATGACAAGAGGAATTGATATATTGAATATTCAAAAAATGTTTGTTAAGATGTAATGGTATACTTTGGATTATATTATATGTATGTTAAAAAAAAACTTTTGGCAAAAAAAATAAGGCCATAGAAAATCAATACTGAGAAGTAAGATGCTGCATTTGTGTAGGTTATTCACAAACTGCAGCAGATATCCAGCTTGCTAGCTGGCATCCAGCAGTGTCAAAATGAAAAAGAAAAGAGAAACAGAAGGCTATAATGCGTGTGAATGAAGATGGTCTGATCTTAAAGAATGCCATTGATGATTGCATGCCAGAAGATGAAAGTGTAGGCTTAATTGTGAATAAAAGGGCTTGGTGTTATGAAATTGTGTTATGTGATATCCATATGAGCATATACAAAACTAGGAAACCATAATGTGATAGCTGCAGGTCAGGCTCCAGTAATTGGTAAATATGAAAGAAGCAGGATTAACTTGTCAGAAAATTGTGTTAACATTCTCAGTGATAGCAACTGGGTGTAGGGTGACATCATCTATTAGGGATAGTGAATGTCTGGTATCAGGCAAGAGAACAGAAAATGCAACTGGCCATTTTGATGAGTATGAAAAGAAGGAATAAGGATGGTGAATGTTTAATGAACATCTGCTTAGACAAAAGGACCATTAGGAAAAGTAATTATTATTTCACGAGTTACAAACTAACTTAGAAAAAGTAAGTATGCATAAATATGGAAAAGGAAAAAAAAACAATGTCATCTATTATTCCATTACTCAAAATGTTATGTTAAGGTTGAAAGGTTTAGAGAGCTTGTGAAGGAGCACTCCTCAATGTGGGACTGAATAGATTTTGGTACTATCAGGTGTAGATCTTAGGGAGGAACTGGACATGGAAGACTGTGAAAGAAATGAAAGAAACTGGAATGAAAAGAAAAATGCAAGAAAAGAGAGCATTAGAACTGCATTAAAAAGTATTAGAAGATAGATTAGTGTTCCAATAAACAGATGTAAAGAAAAATGATACGGAAGCTGCTTGGAATGAAATTGAAATGAAATAGAGAGTGTAACTAATGGAGCGAGTGGACAGAATGGAAAAGGATGTGGGTGGAATGTTGATGAGAAAGAGGCTGTGGACAAGGAAAATGCATGTAAGATAATCAGTGCTGCAAAAATATTGAGGATGAGGAAAAATATGCAAGATCATACACATTATTTTGTAATGTACACGAGGAATATATATGGCTGCAAGAATATAGTTAACAAAGAATGGCTAAGATTAAATGAGGTAGAGATAATGCAGAGGGATTTTGATGAAAATAAATATTTTACAAGCGAGCTAAACAAGGAAGCAGAAGCAGAGCTAATAAAATCAAAAAATAAAAGTGATGAAATCATCTGAATTATTACTGAAGTAAGGGAATGCTAGAAGGAATAAGTCAAGGATCTACAGAGGAATGGTAATGATAAATCAGAATGGAACAGAAATGAATGATATAAAATGTTAGTGTCGAAAGAAATTTTGATTTTAAAAAGTCATGCATGTTGTGGACACATTGAAAAAAAGTACACTGCAAGTAGATGGGTGAACTGCCGAAATATTAAAACAGGGATGTTGTTTGGTTATGAAATAGCTGTGTGACTTTTTCGGCATGTGTCTGAAGAGTAATCCATGTCTTAACAATGGGAAGATTGCAGTAACTGTTCTCCTGTAGTAAGGGAAATGCAATAAGAATGAATGCAAAAGTTATGAAGGATTAGATTAATTGTGTCTGTATGCTGACTGAAAGGTGGACACCAGTGGTGGGTTTCAAAAATTTTTGGAACCTCTTCTGTAGGTGTGGCCTGTTTTCCGGGTCCACTGGTGGAATCTCTTCTAACCGGTTCGGTAGATTTGACGAATCGGTTCTACCGAACTGGTGCGAACCGGTAGGAACCCACCTCTGATGGACATTGAACCAAGAATTTCAATTATACATTGCTGAGATGAGCATTTTGCATTACACTTACTAACTTTTCCTCCTGTGTTGAACATATTAATCTGAATTATGACATCTAATTGTTCATTAGCATGATTTGCCTGTAACTGCTATTGCTGAGTTTTATTTTTATTCTATTTGTATTTTCAACAAAACAATATAATATTGAGTTGGTTGTTTTTTTTTGAAAAAGTGGAACCCCAAAGATAGAGTGTATAGCAATTCATAATCAGATAGGAAAGTACAACTTAAGTTGTCTGCCTTGGACTTTTCTTACTGAGTTCTAATTTGTAATATTAATACTTGAAATACACATATACACAACAGAGGTGGGTTCCTACTGGTTCGCACCGGTTCAATAGAACCGGTTCGTCAAATCTACTGAACCGGTTAGAAGAGGTTCCACCAGTGGACCTGGAAAGCAGGCCACACCTACAGAAGAGGTTCCAAAAATTTTTGAAACCCACCACTGATACACAAGCACACACACACATTTTTACACATGCAAGAGTGTCTAGCATTTCTCGGTTATTAAGAGAAAACTGGTAGAATTTTCTGATTCTGCAATTACCACATCTTCCAATTCCAGTTCAGGCATAGGCTGTCCTAATTCTTTATTATTTAAACTTAGGACTGCTTCTTCCTAGTTTGGATTCTGCACATAGAATGGACTATTAAAAAAGTACTGAGTATGTTTGTGTATGTCTGCTGACAGTTCTGATTTTACTTGACTTCTTAGTCACACTATCTTGGTTGGGAATTAGAAAGTGGTCATCTCAACAGACTTGGATAACATGAGTTGAGGAAGGCCAAGTTCTATAGCAATAGCATACAGCACTTTCTGGGCAGTTTACAATGTCAGCATGTTGCCCCCCAAAAACAGTCCTCATTTACTGACTTCGGAAAGGCTTGAGGCCAGTCTGAATCAAACTTCTGGCAGTGGCCAAAGTTAGCCTGCAATACTGCATTTTAACTACTGCACCGCCAGGGCTTTTGTGTACACATTGAAATATAAATATACATTTAAGATGTTTAAATATATTTTTATAAACATTTAAATACAGGTTCAAGTGTAAGATCATAGAACTAAACCCAATTTTGTGTAAGTAAAAGTCTGAGTCAGTAAAAGAAACAAACAAAAACTTTTTTTTTTTAAAAAAAAGCACATTAAGCATATAAATCAGTAATTGACTGGTGCTCCCAGGGAAAGATATAGCACTTAAAATGACTTTTAACTCAAGACTCAACATTGATTAGATTTGGGATGGCTGTCCCTTTAATATAGAGTTGTATATTAAAAAAAAAACACTAGACTTGTAAAAGGGCATAAATAATGCATTCAAATAAATAAGTCTGGGAGCAGTGTAATTACCAGCTTTGCTCCTAACCTCACCTATAAAACTCCCAAAGGCAATTGCTAGAAATTTTGTATATTGCCATAGGAATTAATCATCTAAATGAAACCAAGTGTATCCATTTTGTTGCACAAAGTTTCTTTTTTTTAAAGAAAAATCACTGGCTTTTGTTGTTGTTTTTTTCATTGCAGAAGAATACTAATAACAACCACAAGATTATTCTGACTAAGAGACCCAAAAACCCATGGTGCGGTAAAATTATGCAACTATTTTAAATCCAAGGGCTCTTGGTTTTAGGAAATGTTTTAGTCTGAAACATAAGTGAGACGGTGCCAGTCGGAGTAAATAATGTTGAGCTATATAGGCCTCTGCTCTGACCTGAAATATGGCAACTTCCTACATTATCCAAAATGGAGGACATTGTTTAAACATTTAACCTAGAGAAACACTTTTTTTTTTTACATGTTACACATGTTTTTCTTCTACATAAATTACTTCCTTGGCTGCATTAATTTTATTTTCTTCTTGAATGGAAGAAATAAAATTGAGAAGATTGAGATGGAGCTGTAACAGATACCTCCCTAAGCTATTGGAGAGGTATTCTGTATTTATTGGCTTGAATGAAGTAGGTATATCTGATGAAACACAGCTGGCTTCCAGCAGTTGGTTTAGCCCCACGTTTCCCCCATGTGTGGCCTTCAATTCTCAGAATTCTTAGTTTACAATAATTCTAAGAATTAAAAGTCTACACTTCTGGAGCACGACAGGTTGAGAAAGGATAAAATACAACAACGTTTTCCCTCTATCTAGTGGTGATTGAATGAAAGAGCCTGAAAGAATGGGAAATTTACAGGTAGACGTTGACTTAGAACCACAATTGGGACCAGAATTCTGTGGCTAAGTAAAGTAGTTCTTAACTGCACTCAATTTTATGACATTTTTGCCATGGGTCTTAAGCAATTGATTGGTTGTTAAGGGAATCATTCAGTCATTGAGCAACTCTGACTCCCCCATTGGCTTTGCTGCTTAGAAGCTGACTAGGAGGCCGTAGATGGCAATCACATGACCCCAGGGCATTGCATCTATCAGACCGCCTCCTGCCAGTTACCTCCTAGAGACCTATTAGATCGTACGTACTAGGCCTCCTCCAGATTCCATCTGCCAGTCAATGTCGGCTGGCGACCCCCCGGAGGAGGACCTTCTCTGTAGCTGCTCCGGCCCTATGGACGATCTTCCCGTTGAGATCCATGAATCCTTTCAACCAGGCTCTCCAATATTTGCAAATCAGGCAGTTCATTGAACCTACAAGGAAATGATACAATAACTTGGCTGCTATGGTAGGTGTGACCAGTCTCAGAATATCCATTTCACAAGAAAGTAAGTGGTAGACACTGAAAAACATTGAAGCTGTCTAAAAATCTAAATCCAGGTCAAGGACAAGGGGCATCTGGGCTACAAAACAACCCTCCTTCTTCTAGATTTGCCATTTCTTCCTCTCAGCCTATTTGATTGTTCTCGGCCCTGCCTGAGCCTGTTAATTTCTATCCACTTTCTCCCATTAATGAAGTATTTTCCTGGAGGAATAGCATCTGATAACATTTCAGAAAAAAAAATCAGTAACTTCTAACAGCTTACCATTTCTACTTCCTAAGAATGCCTCTGATTCCAGGAGGTCTACTTTTTTGGTGCCAACATGGTTGGCTGCTAGCCAGAAAGATAGGAAGCTGGATGCCTCCCACAGTCTAGTGATAAACAAACCCAGGCAGAACTTTTAGAAGCCAACAGTTCTTTTGATCTAGAGCTAAAGATGGCAATTATAACATGGTCAAGACTTGGCATGAGTCAAGACCTGGAAACCTATAAACAAAACAATGAATCTAAGAGGAATAGAATCCTCTTAGAATTCAGATTTTTTTTTATAAATTTTTATTTTAAACACATAAACACATCAACAAAAACAAACACATGACTTAAAAACAACATAGGAACAAGAAGTTCCATCGTATATCATACAGCAGTTCCGTATCGGTTTCTTTGCAGTTAGTGTTTTCCCTTCTATACATTTCTATCTTGCATTCATGGTCCCCTTAATCGTTATCCATTTTTATGTACAATTCTATATTTACAGCAATAGTAGCAATAGCAGTTAGACTTATATACCGCTTCATAGGGCTTTCAGCCCTCTCTAAGCGGTTTACAAAGTCAGCATTATTGCCCCCACAGTCTGGGTCCTCATTTTACCCACCTTGGAAGGATGGAAGTCTGAGTCAACCCTGAGCCGGTGAGATTTGAACCGCCGAACTGCAGTTAGCAGTCAGCTGAAGCTGAAGTGGTCTGCAGTACTGCACTCTAACCACTGCGCCACCTCAGCTCTTGTTATAAGTATATTTATTTATACTTAGCTATTTATAACCAAATATTGTTTACCTATATTGTGCTTTATATTCTTACTGTCATTTATTCTCTTACATACAATTATAGGTAGGGGAAAAAAAAGAATTCTGATTCTATCAGGGATAGAATCCAGAGTTCAAAGTACAGCATGACATAATAAACATGGTGAGTTGAGGCTGGGAAAATTATTTCAAACAAACAAATGAATAAATCCAGCCCAATGAAAGTAAGCCCTTGGTCTCATGGCCCATGGAATTTCCCATTTCTGCTACTTTGTCTTACCTTGCTTTGTCCAAGAGGAATTACTCTGATGCTATAAGAATTGTGGTTTAATTAATAAACTTTTATTAACTGTAATTATTCTGGGATCCACCCTTGTGTACATCCTCTTCAGTATCACCTTGATGAAAGGTACTTGGAGGTAACTGGTGTTTGTCTTTGAAATATTTCCCACTTGGGAAAAAAAATATTAGATAACCTTGGCACATAAAGTGTATCAGTTGCAGTGGAAATAAAAAATCACACTATTTAAACTCACATTAATTGTGACGTACCTGCAAGTATATAATGATACAATTTCAGTTACTACAATTACTGTTTTTCTTTGGGGCTCTATAGCTCTTCCTGTGAACTACTGATTTGCTAATGGTAGCTTTTAATCCTAAAATGTAAATGGCCTTGATTTTCTTTGGGGATTGAAGCGACGGTTCCACCACAAAACCGCGGTAGACTAAAGCACGCTTGACGAAACCTCATATCTGACGTCATCACAGCGCGACGAAAAAAGCACGCTGTGAGTGGTAAAGCTAAAATTAACACGTAAACCTAAACCTAACCCCTCGAAACCTAACCCTAAACCTAACCCTTAACCTAACCCTAAACCTAACCCTAAGCCTAACCCTTAACCTAACGCTAAACCTAATGCTAACCCTTAACCTAACCCTAAACCTAACCCTAACGCTTAACCTAACCGTAACCCTAACCCTTAACCTAACCCTAACCCTAACCCTAACCCTTACCTTAACGTGAATCGGCTTGCTTTAAAAGCGCTTTTTAAAGCGCCCTTTTTTCTCCGCGGTGGTTGTCATCGCGCTGCTGATGGTGTCAGCGACACGCTTTAATCGGGCGCACTTTAGTGGACCGCGGTTTTGTCGTGCCACGGAAGTGACATGCAAGTTAAAAGTCTCTTAGCGCAACCCATCCTACAACCCATCCTACAGGGTTCCTGTTGTGATGAAAACAGGAAGAGGAAGGAGTATTATGTATGCTGTTGCCTTGAGTTACTTATAAAGTAGTAAAGGTGGGATAAAAATCCAGTAAATAAATAAATGAATATGTACATCTGCACCAGTGGTGGGATTCAAATAATTTAACAATCGGTTCTCTTCCTTAATGACCAGCTGGGTAGGCGTGGCTCGGTGATCATGTGACTGTGTGGGTGTGGCCAACTCAACGTCACTAAGGTTGATGGGTGCTTCACCTTAGCTGTTGCAATATCATAAGGGTTAACCAGAGAGGCAGTTTCTGTAAGCAGGGCAACGAAGATTAGCTAGAAACAACACCAGAATGTTTCCTTCCTGCCTTCCTTACAGGATTAGCTCTGTAAAGTGGAAAGAAACAAAAGATTTCTTCCAACAACTAGTTCTCCAAACGGCTTAGAAAGTTAACAACCGGTTCTCCTGAATAGTTGCAAACCAGCTGAATCCCACCACTGATCTGTACATATGATTCCTAATCTGCTTTAGGCAGAGTACCAAAGATTTCATGACCTCAATCCCAGAGATCCAATGAATATTTTTTCCTTAAAATCTTTTTTTGCTTAGTGAGGATGACAGTCACTCACAACCCTTCCTACATTAAAAAAGAAGAAGCAATTTTTTTCTTTTGTTTTTTTAAGGGAAAAGCTTTGCATAGAAGAAACCGCATTGTGACATTCATGTGTTGACAGCTGTCAATTTCCTTATTGCTCTTCACATTGCAATTGGGGAGAGAGAATCTTTTTACATTATTATTGTTTTAATGGGAACATTTGGTTAATAAAAGGCATTAATTGGCAGGAGTCTTTTCTGGCCCTTGTGCTCAAATTGCTAACTGATTTATGTACAATATGTTAACAATGATCAGGTTCCCAGAGGCATTCCTCTTTAAAACCAATCTTTTTCATTGAAACAGGCAAATAAATAATTAGCAATACCAAACAGTTATACTTTTTGTTTGTTTTCTTTCCATTGTCTGTTCTTTGAATGAAAATATTTCAAGAAATGTAACCATTGTTGCGTGAGAAAATGCAAAAGTTGAAATTAAGATTGCTCTTGCATGCTACCATATAAAAGTATACTCTTTGTGGGCCTATTTGCATAAAGAAAAAAAATCTCTGAATGTTGCCCATGAAAGTATCGAGTTTTTCAGCCGAGTTGAAATTATGCATCTTACCAGTACAGGTAGACCAACTTCGTTGATTGGAACTGCCTGTCATAGTTACCTGTTCTGACGCCCCTCATCCCACATCAATATACTCCGAGCCAAAGATAAGTTAGAGCTTTTAATTAACAGACTGACAGGTCCTTCGCAGCAAACCGGCACAGACAAGCTTGGGCAGCAATCCAGCACAGATAAGCCGTGGCAGCAATCCAGCCTGCCAAGCTCACAATAATGTTCTCCGACATTAGTTCCTGCGTTGACTTCTGCAAGAGAGGCGTGTGCACAAGCAGTCCTTTTATAGTCTGGAGAGGAGCCTAATGACCACCAGCTGAGTGCAATTACCTCCTGTAACTGCGCAACTGTTCCTGACACCTATTAGCTCTTCGGTGCCGTGCATCCAGGAACAACTCCCTTGGCTCCTCCACACTGCTGACATCCGGATCACACTCCCTTGTCTCCTCCCCACTGCTCCAAGGCTCAGGTGCCTCCTGGTGGCCAACCAGTCTCTCTGCGCCCTGCTCAGAGTCAGAACCCTGTCCAGCGTCCTCCACATCCTCCAGAGCCAACTCAGAGGGCCCCTCGCTGTCGGAGTCTGGTGGCAGCTCCAACGGCACCTGCTGGGCCACAACACTTACCTTACCTCTTAATTCCTGTCTCATCTTCTACTAGATTAAGAAATAAACATTTTTTGAATAATACGATGACTACTAAAAACATTAAGGAATATTTTTTTTTGGTCATTTTAAATTGTCTTCTGAATCATAATCCGACATTATTTAAATGATCTGCGATTGCTGAAGCAAGCAATGGGTGGGTTCCACATTTGTGCTATGGCACGATTTGCTGCAGATTGTAGCTTAACATATTTTTTTTTTAAATTATTTTTATCCCACCTTTATTATTTTTATAAATAACTCAGTGGCTAACATAACTAATATTCCTTTTGCCTCCTATTTTCTCAAGAAGAAAAAGGAAAGCTGAGGGCTAGTCACTGGCCCAGTGACTGGCCCAGTGATGGGTTTCAAAAATTGTTCGAACCTACTCTGTGGGTGTGGCCTCCTTTGTGGGAGTGGCTTGCTGCCCATGTGACCGGATGGGAGTGGCTTGCTGCCCAGGTGACCGGATATGAAGATGCCGACGACACTTGTCAGAACCACCTTAAATTACCTCACACACAGCACTGACATGCATAAGAATATGATGTAAACTTGTTTTTTAAAAGGCATCTTTGGTTTGCGTTAAAACAACTTCAACACATGCAATGTTCTGATTGCACCACAAACGCAGTAGTCATCCTTACCTTTCACAGAGGCACTGAGTTTTATAAATATGAGCATGATAGTGTAGAATAATCATATCCAGGGACCAGTGGTGGGGTTCAAAAAATTTTGGAACCTCTTCTGTAGGTGTGGCCTGCTTTCCGGGTCCACTGGTGGAACCTCTTCTAACCGGTTTGGTAGATTTGATGAACCGGCTCTACCTAATAGGTACGAACTAGTAGGAACCCACATCTGGACTGGCCCAAAGTCACCCAACCAGTTTTCATGCCTAAAGTGGAGCTAGAACTCTGTCTCCTGGTTTGTAGACCGGCACTTTAAGCACTAGACCAAACTGGGTCATGTTGTATGTATCCAGCCACTGGAGTTTATAAATCATAAGTTATGTCATGTCATTTTGTGTGAATGCCCCAGTGTTTCAAAAAAGCCTCATCTTCATGTAGTATAGCAATCCAGCCAATATTTAATGCTATATCTATGAAAGAGAAATGGATGTAGGAGAAAATTGCTTCAAGATGATGTTTACATGATATATTATTTCCTGCATGCTAATCTGCAGAATTAACTTGGCAGCGTGGAAATAAAATAAAATATATCTTTGCTTACTAGGAGGGAGGGGGGGTGGGAAACTCCTCGGAATGGAGAAAAATGTAATTAAAACAATTTTGACCGACATCAAAGTATACATAAATTTCAATGACTGAAAATTTATTTCATATTTGGTAGCAAATTTATACACATCCAAGATGCTTTACTTAGAAAAAGTAAGCTATACATAATGGAATGCCTTCCTTAAAAACTGGAAGCATTACATTCACTACATTCATAGGCTCTGGAGAAATGCTATAGAAAGAAAGGCTTATAACAAAATATTCTAGAACAAAATTATTGGGGGTTGCCCCCCCCCCAGTGGTGGGATTCAAATAAGTTAACAACCAGTTCTCTGACCAAATGACCAGCTGGGTAGGTGTGGCTCGGTGGGCATGTAACTGGGTGGGCATGGCCAACTCAAGGTCACTCACGTTGATAGGCGCTTCGCGTTAGCTGGTACAATGTAATAAGGCTTAACAGGAGAGGCAGTTTCTGTTAGCAGGTCAATAAAAATTAAGCTAGAAACAACACCAGAATGTTTCCTTCCTGCCTTCCTTACAGGATTAGCCCTGTAAAGCGGAAAAAAACAAAATGGGATTTTTTCCAACAACCGGTTCTCCAAACTGCTTAGAAAGTTAACAACCGGTTCTCCCAAATAGGTGCGAACTGGCTGAATCCCACCACTGCCCCCCGCCAAAAAAGGACTAAGATTTTGCAAACATCACTCTGGAGAAAAATATACAGACCACATTTTATCCTTCGGATATCTTAGGATGGTATTCCAAGCCAAATCCATCTCCCACATTATATGGCTCACACAGTCATATGCACATAGTCCCTTACAATTATGCAATCCAGATTTCTAAGAGTGCTATTCCACGAAGCTTTTTGCCCTTTAAATGCAGCAACCTGTTTAGAAAGTGGGATGAGCCCCCTTGTTGCAGAAAAAAACAGGACTTGGACTTTCCAAGATCTGGGAGAAGTAGTTTTTATTTGGCAGCCAAAGAAAGACCTTAGCAAAGGTAGCCATATGAACATTTGAACAGTGTTCTGAAGGAAAATATGTATCTTTATAGCTTGTAGAAAGCGGAAATATCTAACTTATTTCTGATTGGTTATACAATTATTAGCTTAAGGAAAAACACCTTATGACTTTGCATAGAAGCAAATAACTCTCTTGCTTCCTTTATCTGGGCCGCAGGCTTCATGTAAAGAGCTCTAGTTTCATTAGGACCACGTGGTTACGTGAGAACTTTAGTTGAACTTTGTGGCTAGGCCTACTAACTTCCCATTTTCTGCAGACTCACTTCCCCTTTTCTGCAGGCTTCAAACTTTATGTCAGGCCTGCAATTATATTCCTTTTAGAATTTTGGCCTGCCACACTTTCTCTTATTTCATTATGCTGTTTCATTAGTATAGTTGATGGGAGGGGGGAATAGACAGGAGTAGGTTTGTGGAATGTATTGTTGTCATTCTTTACTAGAAGCCAAGGTCATCTTTTGTCTCCGCACTTTTACACCTGACCAGAAGCAGCTGGGTGGAGTTTCCAGCATGGAAGAAGAAGATTGGACCATGTGATGGATTGTGGGTGTGGGGACAAGATCATGAGCCAAGGTGGCGCAGTGGTTAGGGTGCAATACTGCAGGCCACTTCAGCTGACTGTTATCTGCAGTTCAGCAGCTCTAATCTCACCGGCTCAAGGTTGACTCAGCCTTCCATCCTTCCGAGGTGGGTGAAATGAGGACCCAGACTGGGGGGGGCGATATGCTGACTCTGTAAACCGCTTAGAGAGGGCTGAAAGCCCTATGAAGTGTTATATAAGTCTAACTGCTATTGCTATTGCTATGAACTTTTAACTGGGTGGAATTCTGATGTCATTTCCAGAATTGGGATTAACACAGATGTGCTAAGATTTATTAAATTGGAACTTTAAGGATCGTTTTGCCTTAGACTCTGATTTAATTCTACATGATACTTGGAACGCTGACACTTTATCTTTTACTTATGCAAACAGAAGACAAAAGGGACTCTGCGAGGCTTTCCAGCCTGACTCTCTATGTTCACACTTACTGTCCAAATCTCACTTTACGTCCTGCTTTACCCTGAGATTTAAGATCTGCATATGCCGGCTCTATTTCTGTCTTAAGCTTTATTTTTCTAGTGATTCCTTGGCCACCCTGATCCTTCTAGAGCTTTTGCTTCTTTCTGGAAAACTGAAATTCAGACTGATCCATGCTTCTTGTGCCAAGTCTTCTGACCATGGGACCTATCAAAAACTAGAGTTGCCATCTGGCAGTGGGTGTTTCAGAGAACTCACCAGGTACAACAGGGTGTTCCAGGCAATTACTACTAACAGTATATAAATAGAAACCTTTTTATGCCAACAAATTACCCATTCAGTACTAGTTAATAAAAGCATTGAAAAATTCTTTCTTTAGCCCATTTTATAGCCATCCTATGATACAGGAGGGAAAGTATACCCTTTTTGCAGAGGGAATCTGCTTATGACATGAACAAAAGTGAGACTGCAGACTTTGTATTTCTACGTCCTTTCTATCATAATTTTTAACCTAGCTTTGTTTGTCATAGAAATACAACCTGTTCTGAGAATGATTTCAAGTAGGGATTTTTTTTTTTACTATCTGACTGAGGTTTTAACATCTCTGTTGAAGTCACAAAATTTATTTCAGCTGCCAGGATTTTCTAAAGGAAGCCACTTTTCTCCTTTTAGGACTATATGGATATATAAAGTGTCCTCCTGCTTCTCATCCAGTTTTATGGAGTTAATCTACATCGTCAATGTTAAGTTTCATAATTTGGCATTTTTAGTATTTCAGTTTTTTTACTTACAAAGCTATTTTATCATTCAAATCATTTAAAATATTTAAGTATTCTACTTTTAGACACCTACTTACTGTGTATTTTAGTTTGATCCATTTTTATTTCCATCAATTATTTAGTAAATGTTTATGTATATTAATTTGAGCTCAATAACCCTTTCACAACATTGTATAACATGCTGGTTAGTGACTGCAATAAAAATACTACTATTACTATAAATAATTGAATCCATATGTTATTGGTCAATTTTAATTATATTAGGAAGGCATGAAAAATGAGTAAAAGATGATTGCAAATTACATTTCAAAGCCTTAATAAAAATAGAGAGATATGGCTACTATCAAAGCAATTGCTGGACATATACATTTCTGGGCACACCATGCTCATACAATGATGTGCTTTTAATAAGACAAACTGGTGAATAAAAGTGATGATATTTAAGTACTTATTTTCTCATAATCTCAGCATTAGCCAAGATGGCACATTTTGTGAACACAGCTCACTGTAACTGCTATGTCTGGAAATGTTTGAATATTTTCTTTATAAACCTTCATAGCAAGAAGGGTCTTTTTCCTAGAAGTGTGTGTGTGTGTGTGTGTGTGTGTGTGTGTGTGTGTGTGTACACATACGTACGTACGTATGTACATACATCCATACCTGTACTCAAAATTGACAGTATCCTATTCAAGTTGAATATTTTCTTTATAAACCTTCATAGCAAGAAGGGTCTTTTTCCTAGAAGTGTGTGTGTGAGTGTGTGTGTGTGTGTACATATGTACGTACGTAGATATATACATACCGGTACTCAAAATTGACAGTATCCTATTCAAGTTAAATACTAAACGCTGAGAAATGAGAGAGAAGCAGATGTTTGAATCAGTGTTAAAACTGCTAAAGTCAGCTAGATTTGATTGAGTGATTTGCCACTGGAATTCTTAGTATGAATCTGTTGAAATCAATAAAAAATAAACAAATCTTTCATGAAATTTTAAGAACATTCAAACCAATCGTAGTTTTTTAAATAATTAAATTCTCAGATGAACAATTAAAAAAGCTCAGAATGTTTGAATGCAGTACACTTATTAGAAGTAATTTAGAATGTCAGAAAAATGTCCCAGATGTGATTTTCAGCTTAGGATGAAAACCCTAATATGCTATATCAAGAGAATAATTTTCATTAATTGTATATATTAAGTATCCCTTCCCTAAAATATTCATTTTATAGCAGTCTGTCTATATAAAGGTTCTGTATTTTCCAGTTTCTTGAGAAAATCACGGGTCAGTCTTGATTTGAAATGGGAAATTGTCCTCTGTCTTTAATGAGCTGATATTGATCTCTTGATGGTTTTATAAGTGCTCATAGAAATAATGAGCTAAATATAGTTATTCATTTGCAGAACTATGCCATCTTTGTTCCTTCTAATTCTCTTTCACTTATGTATTCTCTGTCCATGAACATAGTGCTGATTTTTACACTCGAGATCTGGATTCAAATGTCACTCATTTCTTTTCTTTTTTTAAATTGAAAATTTTTAAAAACAAGCTTTTACAAATATTTGCTTCCCACCCCCCCACCCTCCCCCCCAACCTTCCCCCTCAGACTTCCCAGAACCAATACAAGGTATAAATCTTTAACAAAAACATGTCTAAATAAAGTTAAAAAGAAAAAAAGTTAATAACATCTTTCTCTTGAGCTTTAACTCCTCCTTGCGAGGCTAACTCTAAACAATTTATATCATTCCTAATTTCTTTAATCATAAGCTATCTGAAATTTCTTAGTCCCGTATTTATTTTGAATATAATCAATCCATCTTTTCCAGTCCAATTTATCTCTCTCGTTTGAATGGTCCTTAAGATATGCAGATATTTTAGCCATCTCAGCTAGGTTTGTTACTTTCAATGTCCATTCTTGAATCGTAGGCAAATCTTCCTTCTTCCAGTATTGCGCCACCAACAATTTAGCTGCAGTTATTAAGTGCAAACTCAAGTTAATCTCTACAATTGTACAATCAGTAATTATACCTAACAAAAAAAAAGTCACTCATTTCTTTATGCAGCAAGAACTTTATGAATAGCTTTCTGGTATTAGAATTTGTATTGAGAAAGTATGTTTTATGCCATGGGTGGGTGACAATGGAAAAACCGAATCATTTTGCTTGCTTAAATTTTTGGCAAATTAGGGAGAAGTAGAACTTGGAAGCAATTGCCTACAAGTCAAGGTTTTTTTAAATAGAGATTCTTGAAAAAGTCTTTACATATTACTCTACTTCACAGGTTTAAACTTTCTTAAACATTGTCTCAAAATATACATTGCCTGTGGTAGAAGTATATTGTTCAGCAATTTAGGAGCTTCAGCTTGAAGCAATAGTTTATTCATGCAGTCATAAAGTACAAGTCAATGGGAATATTTATGTAAGTTTCTCTGAGTTCCATCCAGAGGTGGGTTCCTACCAGTTCGCACCTATTCGGTAGAATCTGTTTGTCAAATCTACCGAACCAGTTAGAAGAAGTTCCACCAGTGGACCCGGAAAACAGGCCACACCTACAGAAGAGGTTCCAAAAATTTTTGAAACCCACCACTGGTTCCATCAGTTCAAATACTCCAATGTGTATGAAATATAACAGTCCCAATGGTAAATGCAATACAAGTGAGCATTGTTTTTTGTTCAAAAAGCTTTATAATTGGGGAAGTTGCTGGAAATTCACAATAAGGTTGGTAAGTGGGTCCTGGACAAGAAAATACTAAAAAAACCCAAGCCAGCTAATACTCACGCCACTGTTTACCAGAATAATCTCAAAGGGATCACGTGCAGAGATTTTTGCTAATGAATCAGTAAGTCTATATGGGAGGACCCATGGTAACAAGTCATTTGATTCACAAAATCCAATTTTCCGCAAGCCTTTAAGTGTTAAGCCTTTTTATTCCACCTAAAAGGAAATGCAGCACTATTCCCTAAGATCAGTGAAGCAGAATTAAGTAAATAAATGCTGTGAAACTGGGAGCCATATAAGCACGATCATGTGCAATCTTCCTGGTAGCAATACACCAGTGATTGTCACGGTCACTGTAATTGTCTTTAATCTCAAGGTGATTAAAAACCTAGTTTAGCCTATCATCCTGAGATTTCTTGGTTGATTTCCCCATTTGCCCCACCCTGCTCAGTTCTGGAGGAAACATTTAAGGAAAGCCGCAGGTTGCCAGTCGGTTGACTTACGCAAGATAAATAAAAACAAACAGCTTCATTTGATTAAACATGATAAAACGTTTCCTTCCAGTTCAGCCCCCTTCCTGGGGATTTCATGGACAGCCTCTTTCGTTTTCTTGGTGCCAGAATGGAAAGCCCTTCATGGTATTGGACCTGGGTACTTGAGAGACCGCCTACTGCCAATTACCTCCACTAGACCGATATGATCACATAGATTAGGCCTCCTCCGAATTCCATCATCTAGCCAGTGTAGACTGGCAACTACCCAGAGGAGAGCCTTCTCGGTGGCTGCTCCGACCCTCTGGAACGAACTCCCCGTGGAGATTCGGACCCTCACCACCCTCCAGTCCTTCCGTGCCGCCCTGAAGATCTGGCTGTCCCGGCTGGCCTGGGGTTAAGACTCTAACCCCACTCGAATTTGTGTGGCTGTTGTGTTTTTTTTAATATGTTGTATTGTCTGTATGTTGGAAATTGTTTGTCTTCCCCCTCCCCTTTCTTGAACTGTGAGCCGCCCTGAGTCCCCCCAGGGAAAAGGGCGGCATACAAATAAAGGGAAAATGAAAATGAAAAAAAATGAAAAAATGGTTTTTGGTTCCTTTATTCTGGGATTTATGAGGTTAAAAGGATAGGCCCCGAAACAGTTATTTACCACATTAGCTAAATTGAAGGCAGGGTAGTCTTATCAAGTGTTGGTGTGGGGTTTGGTTTACATTTGACTTGTGCAATTCTCAGAAACATCTAGTTTGCCAAGGAGAAAAAGGGGTTGAACTAAATGGAAGTTGTTATCTGGCATGGTGCCTACTAGGTCCATCTCTCAATCGCCAGTCAGGGCCCTGGGAAAGGCTGGAAAACATTTTTGCATGGCAACATATAGCTGCGGCTCCCCTCCCCACCCAGCGTTGTATAATCCAGGTGGCGACTAGCCCGCCTGTGTGCGTGATTGAGCTGGGGAGAAGATGCAAAGGAGGAGGAAGGCAGCCAACTCCGAGACGAGCCCGCTCGCCTGATCTTCTTCTTCTCCTCCGCCTGCCTTCGCTCCGTTGCAGCGCCTTGGAGACAAAGAGCCTCCCACAATCCGCCCCTTTCCTGATTGAATTGCAACCGCAAGCCCCTTTCTGGACCAGGGATCTTCTTCCCCCGCCCCCTCGGCCGGCTCCTCTTGTGCCTGCAAGGCGAGGCGGCTCAGGCGCAAGATGGCTTTAGCTGCCGTTTGCATCTGGCTTGCTTGCTGCTGCTGCAGCCTCACGGCCGCCGCCGTTGCCAATGCCGCCGCTGCCAATGCCGCCGCCGCCGCCGCCGGGCCCGCGGCTGCCGGGCCGGCTGAAGCAGGCGGGGACCCTTCCAAGGAAATGGAGTGCAAACTGAAGAGCATCACCGTGTCAGCGTTGCCCTTCTTGAGGGAGAACGATCTGAGCATCATGCACAGCCCCTCGGCCTCTGAGCCCAAGCTGCTCTTCTCGGTCCGCAATGATTTCCCCGGCGAGATGGTGGTGGTCGATGACTTGGAGAACACCGAGCTGCCCTACTTCGTGCTGGGTGAGTCCCCCCGTTCACCCCTCCCTCCGGCCTGGTTGCCCCTTCCCTTAATCACAGGCCCAAACTCTTCCGCTTCTTGGCTGGATTGCGACGCTCCCAAGCTATGGGCACCACTCCAAGTTGGCAACCAGGTTGATTCCTTGCCACCCCAAAGGCCTTTGGTGCCAATGTGGACGCGCCGTCTCCTGGCTGAGAGAAACGGGGGGAGAAAGGCTGAAGTGGCTAGGAACTGGCTCCATAGCTTGCAGACTGCACACTCCTTCCCCTTTCTCTAGTTGCGCGGCGGCGGAGGGAAAGTGGGAGCCGGTAGGTGGGCGCAACGCGCGCAGGTGGGTAGTTTGAAGGCTCGAGCGGGGGTTTCTGGACTCCAGAACACCCGCTGCCACTGCCTCGGTTTCCCTGGAGTGGAGAGGAGAGCATTTGAGAGAGGCCAAGCTAGGCCCAGCCTCCCTGCGCGTTGCCTAGAGAAAGAAGGGTTTGGGCAAGTGGAGAGATGCTGCTTCTGCTTCACCTGTATTATTCGCTTGTTGAACCGAGTGATGGGAAGCTGCGAGGGAGATTACCCTGAGCAGAGACTCCTTGCCTCCGTGCACACAGCAGGTGGAGCTGTGTGGGTGAGGACCTGGAGCAGCGGGTGACACTGTTGCTGCTTGCTCATCAGAGGGGGCTCTGAAGAGGATGGCAAGGAGTCATCCGAGGCTGCTTGCGTGCCCCACTCAAACATAAACTACTCCTGTCCACTCGGCCTTGTTCTATTTTATGTCAAAGGTGATTACATTCTGGATCACTGTGTCATGTAAAACCCAGAAATGGGTTATCTATGGATAGCCACCTCATATAAATAACAGCCACTATCTCCCATTTTCTAACTAAACTGGCAGATAGAATTAAGCTTCTCCAAGCAGTCTGAATACTGCAGGATGTGAAACGAATGGGGATAATCAAAATTTCAGTATGTTCAGGATCTTTGCTGTTATTAAGCTTTTGCGATATCAACTTTTTGTTCATTAGTGGGACATTGTCTTGATGTCTTCTTGGGAAGGGATGTTGTTGGATAATGACAATCCAATGACATGTGATTCCTGCATTTTGTTTTAAAGTATAGGCATTTCCCTTCAGAAATTACCAATGGTTGATCAAAGCTGGTATACTCAGATAAAATTTAATCCCCTAAATTATGGGCCAGGAGCCAAAGAAGCATGTTTACAAATCATATCTTTGTGATAGATTAAACATGAAGAATTGCTTATATTCCAGAAGAGGAGGAATTGCCATAAGGCTGTTTAAACAAGAATTGGGGCTGAGATGATCCCATCAATTGACATTTGTTAAGTTGCTAGGAAATTCTGATTAAGGACCGTGATCTTACTCAACGGGTCAAGTAGTGGTCAGTAATGGACCTGTGTGGAATTGGGCCCATTTGGGTAATTAAATCCAATCTAGGTTTCAGTAGAGAGATACAAATCAAAGCATCCCTCAGTGTTCCTAGCTGAATTGCTTTGAGGATAAACCTCAGTGAAAGAGGTTTAAATGAGTATGAATGGCTCCACCATTGAAATAATACTGGCTTGTTTTTGGCAAAAGTCAAGACAGGAAAAACGCATATTGTTATTAAAACGATGATTATAGCAGCCAAGCATAGAGACAGCACATACTCTGTCACCTAGAGGGTTAGTTGTGGCTCATTTTCTTCAATAGCAGCTGGAATAAGGCTAGGGCTGAGGAATGATCCTGAGTTAACCTTTGATACCCAATTATTATTATATTATATATTGATTTAATGAAGCATTTGGTATTCCCACTCAGTGTTCATTCCAAGAGTGGCTCAGTACAGAATCTTAAAACCAGATAATTAAAATGTGATGATGAAATGTTAACAGTCTAGTTAAACATAGATTTTTCAAATAATAATAAAAAAACTTTTATTTATGCCAATGAAAGAGTTTTGGTACCAAGAAATATTTTTGGGTAAAGGAGTTCCAGAGTCAAGTTTCTAACCCAGAAAAATAGACAGGTAGGTGTCCCTTAAGTTTTATTTTCTTTGTGTTGTAGCAACATGTATGTGTCCTGATTCTAGATTACACCTTTTTGGAAATAATTTCTTTCTCGTAGTAGATATGAATCCTAGTGAGAAAATTGATCAGATGTGAACAAAT
The DNA here is from genome assembly GCF_009769535.1 of Thamnophis elegans. Taxonomy (NCBI): domain Eukaryota; kingdom Metazoa; phylum Chordata; class Lepidosauria; order Squamata; family Natricidae; genus Thamnophis; species Thamnophis elegans. The sequence continues at coordinate 9,979,367 of NC_045551.1, forward strand.
TTATTAAGCTTCAGAGTTTAAGATTGTTTTCTTTTTTGCCTTTTGGGTTTTTGGCTGTCCTAGAAATTTAGAGAAGGGTTCTTGAGATTTAATAGAAAAGAAATCCACTATTTTCTCCAATTTCTTCATCCAAGTTTGAGTATGGGCTATGTTGATTGTACTGCTGGGAATTTCATCCAGGAATATCTAGGGGGCTGAAAGGCTTTTACCCTTCCTGTTCAGTGGTGTACATTTCCACCCCAATTTTACAGGTTCTATCCAATTTTTACTTGTCAACCCCCACCCCTCATTACCCTCAGGTCAGCAAAAAAAGTAGAAGGTGGTATTATACAGGAAATGTAAAAGAAGGGAAGACTTGACATAGTTTTCCTTTGGATTGGATTGGATTGGATTTATTACATTTATATGCCGCCCTTTTCCCCGAAGGGGACTCAGGGCGGCTCACAATTCAGTCAGGGAAGGGGGTACAGACAGGGGATTAAAAAAAACGAACATAGCAATACACAATTAAAACACACAACAACCATACCATTCGAGGAGGGGGGCAAAAGCTCTTTAGCCCCAGGCCTGTCGGAACAGCCAGGTTTTAAGGGCTTTGCGGAAGGCCTGGAGGGTGGTGAGGGTTCGAATCTCCACGGGGAGTTCGTTCCAGAGGGTCGGAGCAGCCACAGAGAAGGCTCTCCTCCGGGTAGTCGCCAGTCGGCATTGGCCGGCGGATGGAATTCGGAGGAGGCCTAATCTGTGGGATCTGATCGGTCTATTGGAGGTAATTGGCAGCAGGCGGTCTCTCAAGTGCCCAGGTCCAATTCCATGAAGGGCTTTGCTATACTGTAGTCCCAAAGGAACAGTGTCTCTTCCATCCCACTTGTTTAAAATTAGCCTTGGAAGAGAAATATCTTTAAATGCTGCTGGATTGAAAGAAGCCTCCTGTATCCAGAATATTTTATGCAGTTGTGTGGCACCCACTGGCATGTTTGACCCTTTTCTTGGTTCACTCATTTGGGCATATGGTGGTGCTAAATATGGAGAAGTGGTGAAGGCTGGGTTGAAAGGAACTATTACATCACCAAATCATGTCCTTTGCCAACTTTAAGACATAGAAGAGATGGTAAATCAAAACCAAAAGGTGTGTGTCTGTGGGAGAATCTCAGGTATTTTCTGGACCAAGGGATAGGAGGCTCCAGTGGCTGGTATTGACACGCCCATTTGGCCATGAAACTGGGATGAAGCTGAAGACACGCCTCTGTGCTCCACCCCTTCTTCTCCACTTCATCCGGCTAAAGACGAGATATATTTTTAATTTCTCCTGCGATTTCTATCTCTACTGGAACCTCCTTGCCTCTGCAGCCACTGTAGCTAGCTCTCTGCTCTACACTGTAAGTAGCTCTACGTGGTTTTCCTTTCTAACCACCAGGGAGTGTCACTTTGTATCCTTGGGATCAGAGCGGTGGGTTTCAAAAATTGTTTGAACCTACTCTGTGGGTGTGGCCTCCTTTGTGGGAGTGGCTTGCTGCCCATGTGACTGGATGGGAGTGGCTTGCCGCCCATGTGACCGGATATGAAGATGCCGACGACACTTGTCAGAACCACCTTAAATTATCTCACACACAGCACTGGCATGCATAAGAATAGGATGTAAACTTGTTTTTTAAAAGGCATCTTTGGTTTGCGTTAAAACAACTTCAACACACGCAATGTTCTGATTGCACCACAAACGCAGTAGTCATCCTTACCTTTCACAGAGGCACTGAGTTTTATAAACATGAGCATGATAGTGTAGAATAATCACATCCAAGGACCAGTGGTGGGTTTCAAAAAAATTTGGAACCTCTTCTGTAGGTGTGGCCTGCTTTCCGGGTCCACTGGTGGAACCTCTTCTAACCGGTTTGGTAGATTTGACGAACCGGTTCTACCGAATAGGTGCGAACTGGTAGGAACCCACCTCTGGATCAGAGAGAGCGCTGGGGTCACGGCAGCCATTTCTGGCTTTGTCAAGCATGTGGCACCGATCCCTGGGGTTTTTTATGTGATCAGGAGGCTAGAGGCTAGGGATTCCCAGCCCAGAGGCCCCCCCATCACACCAATCTACTGGAAATGGCTTCGGCGGCTGGCTTCGAGCGGCGGAGAGCACAGAGCACTGGGAAGAGAGCAAAGAAGGCGTTGTTTTGAACTGTGAGCACGCCGCGGAGTGGAGGAGAGCGCGCGAAGCGACCCGGGCCAAGGCAAGCCTCAGCGGCAGCCCCCAAACACACCATTCTCGGTGCTGAGGCAGGGGCTGCCCAGAAGGGGAGAAAGCAGCATTCATTCAGTTTGTTTTCTCCTTAACTGTTGCAGCGGAAGAGAGGGAGAGCCAGGAGGCTGCCCAAGGAGGGTGAGTAGTTTTTTCTTTAATTTCCTTATTCCCCCACATGGCCAAGATGGCGGAGGAGGCGGGGGGGGGTCTCCTTCTCCCTCATGCTCCCTTAGGGAGGGATCTTCAACCAGGCAGCGACCCATTGCTTCTGCCAGGGCCCTTAAGGCTGCAAACTCCCGCCCTTCTCGTGCCACCCAGAGGGACAAACTGAGGAGGCACAAGGATCTCTCAAAGACCTTTTCCAGGGCTGAAAAACTCAGGGCCTTGCAAGGTAGGCTTAGTGCCTCCCCCCCATTCCAGATCCCCATTGGGGGGTGAGTTCCAGCCTGAACTCCCTCCAGATTCCCCATGGAGATTTTTGGGGGAAAGGTTTCCTTCTCCCCTTTCCCCGGAGGACCAGGATTTGGACTTGGAAGATTCCTGTGCCCACGTGTATCCTAGGGAGGATCAGGCCCTGCCCAAGTCCAGTCTAGCTCCCCAAGCTAGGGTAGCTCAGGAACCGGAGAATTCCGGCTGGGATTCTCTGGATGTAGATGATCTGCCAAGGGGGCTGCAAAATCTCATCAAAAGAGCAATTGCCTCTGGAATTGCGCATGGATTGCAGCAGCAGACTGCTCGGTCCTTAGCACCAGATCAAGGTGGGAATCCTAGGGCCAGCTCATCCCAGGCTCGGCCTCCATCCAATCCTGTGAGCCGCCCCACCACTCCTTCGCTTATTAGTGAAGGTTCAGTAGCAGGGGACAGACCTCAGAGAGATCCTGACCTGTCTGAAGATGAGGATGATGATAAGCCGGAAACTCCGGCATTTACTGGACTATTCCCCCCAAATTTATTCCGGTCTCTTCTACGCAAAGCGCGTGCTACTGCACAGGTAGAAGGGGGGAGATAGAAGGAAGAGCCAATGTCACGACAACACAAGGTGTGGTGGTCTATAGTGCGAGATTGCCATTGACACTTTTGTCACTGGACGGTCTAGCAGGACCTAAACCGTCCTGTAGAGATGGTGAACAGGAAGACAAAGCCTTGCTGGTCTCAGGGACATCACAAAGTCCCTGATTGACCCAAGGGAAGCACTTCAAGCCAGTGGCAAACAGGCAGCCCCCCAGGCTGACAAAGTCAGAGACAGCTCCGGAAGGAAGGAAGTGAAAGTGAGTCCATCGAGTGAGGTTTTTTTTATTTTGAGAAAGATTGCCCAAAGAATTTTTTTTAAAAGATAAATTAGTCCTTTAAGTAAAAGAATAAAATGGTGAATTTAATTCTTATTGGACTGCCTTGGAAAGTTCTTGTTTGGGCAGCTGGGCAGAGAGACATCTGCGGTCAATCCGGGCGGAGCACATCACAGGGATTGACAACCATCAGGCCAACTGGCTCAATCGAGAGATGGTGGACAACAGAGAGTGGAGCCTGTCCCAGGAGCTGTTCCAGAGCATCTGTCGGAGGTGGACAGTTTTCCTGAAACACCTAAACACTTAAGGGTTCTTAAGGTGGTATTCCTAGTCACCATCACGTCGGCTAGAAGGGTGTCAGAACTAGGAGCACTCTCCTCTAGGGAGGACTTGTGCATGTTCCACAACAACAGGGTCATGTTGAGGTTGGACCCAGCCTTTCTTCCTAAGGTGAATTCCATATTCCACCGTTCCCAGGATCTTGTTCTCCCCGATTTCTGCCCTAATCTGGCTAGGGAACGGGAACAGCAGTGGTACCGGTTGGACATCAGACAGGTCCTGCGTATTTATCTGAAGCGGACGGCCTCCTTCTGGAGGTCAGAGGCACTCTTCCTCTCTTTCCAACCATCGTCTCTGGGTAGGAAGGTAACGCCTTCCACCATTAGCCTGTGGATCCGCTTAGCCATCTTCCTAGCATACGAATCCCAGAGGTTTCCGGTGCCGGCTGGCATCATGGCATGCTCGACGAGGAGTGCTGCCACCTCGGCAGCTTGAGCCTCCCAGGTTCCCATAGAGGACATTTGCAGAGCGGCTACATGGACATCCCCATTGCCATTTATCCGACATTACAGGTTGGACGAGTTCGCATCGGCTGATGCAGCGTTCGGGCGCAGGGTGCTACAGCAGGTTATTGCTGAGCATGAATTCCCCGCCCATGGGACTTAGCTTTGGTAGGTCCCATCCACTGGAGCCTCCTGTCCCTCGCTCCAGAAAATGGCAGTTGGTCTTACCTGAACTGCTATTTTCGGAGCTTGGACAGGAGGCTCCAGTTCCTGCCCTAGGTAGTATGATAGCTGGGGTGGTGGGAGTTCTCCTTTGTGCCTTGTTTTCAGGTCTGAGGGGAGCTCACTTTGATGAAGTGGAGAAGGAAGGGTGGAGCACAGAGGCGTGTCTTCAGCTTTATCCCAGTCTAGTGGCCAAATGGGCGTATCAATACCATCCACTGGAGCAGAGGTGGGTTCCTACCAGTTCGCACCAGTTTGGTAGAACCGGTTCATCAAATCTACTGAACCGGTTAGAAGAGGTTCCACCAGTGGACACGAAAAGCAGGCCACACCTACAGAAGAGGTTCAAAATTTTTTTGAAACCCACCACTGACACACAAACACACACACACACACACACACACACACACTGACTCACACAGAGAGAGAAAGAGAAAGAAAGGAAGAAAGAAAGAACGAAAAGAAAAAAGAAAGAAAAAGTGAGAGATGAAAGAAAAAAAGGAAAAAGGGACAGAGACAAAAGGAAGGAAAGAGAGAGAGAGAGAGAGAGAGAGAGAGAACACATGGCCAGCAAGCCACTCCCACCAGGTCACATGGCTGGCAAGCCACTCCCACAAAGGAGACCACACCCACAGAGTAGGTTCGAAATTTTTTTGAAACACTGGAGCCTCCTGTCCGAGCCCTGAAAATAGCAGTTCAGGTAAGACCAACTGCCATTCTGACAGTAGGAGGGCAACAATTTTCTTTCTGCCTTTTCCTACAATAGAATAGATTCAAAGAAGAACAAAGCAATTATACAGTATATCGTGTGTATTTTACCTTTGTAATCTATGTTGGGTGTCTTTTTACATTCTGTCAACAATGAGTCAGTGTAATGAAACTTGATATATAAAATTTGTGATGTGTATCCTTAATTATTACCTGACATCCTATACAGCTGCAGAACATTTGCATAAAATGTTTCCTGGGCCACCTTTCTTTCATTTAATATCTGATTACCTAGCCCATCAGGTAGATGGCATAGGTTTTACACAGGAATGGTTCTTTGAAAATAGGGAGTTGAAAACCATTGATTTTTGCAGGGAATACAAAATAAATTGTTCCAGATTTCTTTCCCATAATTTTTCTGTGTGACTCACTGATAGGGCATCATAAAGAACTTATATTGCATTATTGATGTTGCGTTCGTTATGTTTTTGAAACTACATTCTAAATGTTATTTCACGTGGCACATAAGGGTGAGGCAAGGCACCAATCTTCATGACAAATCTGGAAATGAAGCTAATTGCAACTCCTCTTGAAAATGCTATTTCTTACCATTGTACTGAAGAAAAAGAAGTGTTCTGTTTTAGAATCTTCTGCTTTAGATTATTGGGATAAGTAGAAGAAAGTCAGATTTTTTAAATCTTCTCACTCTGCTAGAGAGAATCGTCTATAGCGGTAGGCCCCCAACCAGTGGTGGGTTTCAAAAATTGTTCGAACCTACTCTGTGGGTGTGGCCTCCTTTGTGGGAGTGGCTTGCCACCCATGTGACCGGATGGGAGTGGCTTTCCGCCCATGTGACCGGATATGAAGATGCCGACGACACTTGTCAGAACCACCTTAAATTATCTCACACACAGCACTGGCATGCATAAGAATATGATGTAAACTTGTTTTTTAAAAGGCATCTTTGATTTGTGTTTAAACAACTTCAACACACGCAATGTTCTGATTGCACCACAAATGCAGTAGTCATCCTTACCTTTCACAGACGCCCTGAGTTTTATAAATATGAGCATGATAGTGTAGAATAATCATATCCAAGGACCAGTGGTGGGTTTCAAAAGATTTTGGAACCTCTTCTGTAGGTGTGGCCTGCTTTCCGGGTCCACTGGTGGAACCTCTTCTAACTGGTTCGGTAGATTTGACAAACTGGTTCTACCAAATAGGTGCGAACTGATAGGAACCCACCTCTGCCCCCAACCTTTTGGGCACCAGGGACTTGTTCCATGGGGAAATTTTTTTCAGTGGACCAGAGGGGGCATGGTTTTGTGTGCGGCTGCATCCCATTGATGGGGCTTCACTTGTCTGGTTGCTGGCATGGCGTGACCTGGTTCCCGGGCTGGGGACCCCGGTCTATAAGTAATAGAACAATATCCAAACAAACAATAATATTATGTTTGCGTCCTTTGCAATCTAGTAAAAATTTGAGTAAACTATGCCACTCTATTAATTTACAGAACTGATTATTTCCTTTTTAAAGGATAAAGTTGCCATTCAGTTATGGACATACCCATTTGATATCTAACAAACAAACTCCATGTGATGCTGAGATGGTAAAAATAAAAAGGAGTAGCAGAGGCAATAATAATAATAAGGGAATAAAAACAAGATATTATTTTATGCACTTATCCTGTGTTTCCTTCGAGGAGAGCAGCATTTTAACCTTTCATCAACTTTGAGGCTGTAAACAAGAGAAAGGACCTTTTCCCTCAAAACCACAATGGATGTGAGCTTAGAATTCCCATATTAAAAGCTAACCCTACACCACGTTAGATTGACTCGTTGTTTGTGTGGCATCAAAATGTAATGCCCAACATGGTAACCATGTAAGTGTGTATTTTACCATCAAAATATATTCCATACCTATATAAATAATTGCATTTTGTGGAGTTTGAAAAGTTTATTAAATTCCACTGGTTGTATGCATGTATGTATGTATGTATGTGTGTGTGTATGTGTGTATGTGTATGTGTGTGTGTATGTATGTATGTATGTATCTATCTATATCTATTTATCTATCTATCTATCTATCTATCTATCTATCTATCTATCTCTATATCTTTCTATCTATCTATCTATCTATCTATCTATCTATCTATCTCTATCTCTATCTCTATCTCTATCTCTCTCTCCATATCTATCTATATATCTCTATCTCTATCAATATTTCTATCTCTATCTCTATCTCTATCAATATCTCGATCTCTATCAATATCTCTATCTCTATCTATCTACCTACCTACCTACCTATCTCTCTCTCTCTCTATCTCTCTCTCTCTCTCTCTCTCTCAATATCTCTATCTCTATCTCTATCAATCTATCTATCTATATCTATCTATCTATATCTATCTATATCTATATCTATCTATCTATCTATCTATCTATCTATCTATCTATCTATCTACCTACCTACCTACCTACCTACCTACCTACCTACCTACCTACCTACCTACCTATCTATCTATAGGTATCCATGCCTTCTTTCTACTCATATGGTCAATAATTTAATTCTCCCATTCTGCAAACAATTACTAGCAAATCAGTAACTGACATGCAGCTCATCTTCAGCCATCAAGACTTTGCTGTCTGTCCAAATTTCAGTACTCTCTGCACGAGTCTTGCCTTTTGCATGAAAATTATATTATAATTTACAGATAATTAAAATTATCTGCAAATAATTAAAATATAATAATTACATTTTTAATAATAATTAAAAATTAAAATTATCTGTATGATAGAATTTTATTTTTCAGTGAGTGGAAACCATGTACACTCTCTCCCCGCTTTGCAGTTCTTCTATTAAAATGCTATCAATTTGGATATATTTCCACTACTTGAAATTCCCATGGCATACTTATTATGTTCATTTAATATTTTTCTGTTACCTATTTATCCATGCCAGGTTCTTACTGAAATAGTCTCTAGCACTGCAGGTTCTATGACTGAGTGATTTTTCACCTGAAAGAATTCTCTGAATATAGAAAATTACTAACCATAGGAAAGTGCTCTACCTATTTGACAGGCATCTCCTTCATTTAAAGGCTTAATATGTCAATTGTTTTTTTTTTTAGGAAGGAGTTTTAAATCATATGAGCCACCATGCTTTTACCCTTTCAATGTAGCTTAGTTTAGTGGATAAATAAAGCAGTGTTTTTGAAAAGAGAGAGAATAATAACCACTAAGATTATGGATAGTAAATGAATTAACAATGGTTCTTTAACTGGATATCCAATGCTTCTCAGCCAGCAAAAAAAACAAAAAAAACCCCTGTATATCTAGAGATCTGCAAGCATCTTTATCAAAAAACCAAAGATCCCAGAGCAGTAATTTAAATAGCTGGAAGAAGATGGTATTAAAATGTTCTTCTGGCCATTAATTTTTGATATCTCATCCTTGAAAATAATGGACCTGCATTTTCTCAGGATTTTTGAAACTCTTCTTAATGCGCTTATAGCTAAAGTATAACTGACATTATTAGTATTTTTGCCTTCTCCTCTTGGTTTCTGGAAGATAAATCAAGATTTGTGCCAAATGCATCATGAGTCTAGTGCACATTAGTATAAATGATTGGCCACAAAATACCAAGTTCTCACTGCATCATCCATTACTTCTTATTCATAGAGGAATGTTCTGACCCCCTCCTCTGTCCAGTAACGAATGCCGAGACAAGCTAAACTGGAATGTACTTTAATTAGCAAAACACCAAAACCTCGGTGGCTGAAAGCCAAGCAGAACAAACAGATAAGGATCTTGGCAGCAACTCAAACTCAGGCAGAAATAAACACAGCCTGCCAAGCTCACAGTACTGTCCTCCGACATTCAATCCTGCGTTGACTTCTACAAAGAGGGCTGTGTGCACAAGTAGCTTTTATAGTCTGGAGAGGAGCCTAATGACCACCAGCTGAGTACAATCACCTCCTGTAATTGCGTAATTGTTTCTGACGCCTAGTAGCTCTTCGATGGCGTGCATCCAGGAACAACTCACTTCTGGCCTCCGGCTCACTCTCCCTTGTCTCCTCCCCACTGGTCCAAGGCTCAGGTGCCTCCTGGTGGCCAACCAGTCTCTTCTGTGCCCTGCTCAGAGTCGGAACCCTGTCCAGGGTCCTCCACATCCTCCAGAGCCGACTCTGAGGGCCCCTCACTGTCGGAGTCTGGAGGCAGCTCCAATGTCACCTGCTGGGCCACAACAGAGGAGTGTACCTGATTTGCTATTAAACATTCTTACCTTTCATCTTTTTAAAAGGTATCATGGGTAGTTAACCTCTACATTAGAAAACTAATACAATAATGTACGGAGTGATGCTTAAATTAATACAACATCTACTAGAGGAGGAATCCCCAGGAAGTGACGCTTACTATTACAACAAGTCCTGTAAGTGGTTCAGCTTCTTATTTCCAAGAATAGTAATTCCATTAATTACGAATGATTAATTCAATGAATTAATCATTATTTTGAGAAGAAATGCTTAAATGTTATCTTCCTTTCTTAAATCAAGTGTGACTCATCTTGGCTGTTGCTGCATTCAAATATAAAGATATAGGCCATTTCCTTGTTAGGTGTTTATTTTCTTGCTATATTTGTATTTCAAATTTTATTCAGGAGCTTAAATGGAAAAGCACAATGCTGCATCCTCTTAAGTAGCAAAGTAACTTCTGATGTAAATTGACTAACTTAGATTCACCAACTGAGTTTCTATGGCTCAAAACTTAAGCAGACTATTCAATGCTTCTAGGCCAAAATTTGAATCACTATATTATATTTACCTCCCAGAGACCAACAAGATCACACAGATTAGGCCTCCTCCGGATTCCATCTGCCGGTCAATGTCGGCTGGCGACTCCCCGGGGGAGGGCCTTCTCTGTAGCTGCTCCGGCCCTATGGAACGATCTCCCGTGGAGATCCGGACCCTTACTACTCTTCCGGCCTGGCTGTTCTGGCAGGCCTGGGGCTGTTGATTTATCCAGCCCCATTCTAAGCTATATGAATGTTGTGAAATTTTAATGTCTGTTCTTTTTAATTTTTATATGTCCCCCCTCCCCGTTTTTATCTGTAAGCCGCCCTGAGTCTCTCGAGAGTGGGTGGCATACAAATCCTAATAAATCGAAAATTGAAAAATCAAAATATTGGCTCTCAAAAAACAAACACCATAGTTTACAATTCAAGTCATGCTGATGTAATGGAAATGAAACTGGGCTTCTATATGTGATAACTATTTAGTGTTAGAAGGAGCTATGAATCATTAGTAAGACAATAGTTGCAAAAAGAAAAGGTCCTCTATTTGGATTGTCCTTTTCATCAGTTTTATATATCCTTTTGAGCAGCACCTGGAACATCTTTTAATTCAGAATTACAGTAGATACTGTACAGTTCATATCTTTCTGTTTCAAAATGCCGAAAGTAGCATTCATTTAAAATAAAATATGCATACTAAATTGATACATTACATACCAGCTTAATCTTAACTTAATCATTATAATACATTTTCCCAAAGGAAAATGTATTTTACTGTATTGAGGCATTCCCTAAACTATTTCTCTACTTGCTGTTCATATATGCAGATTTACTTAAAGGTAATAAATGATCTGAAATGTACTGAAAAGACAAATACCTTCAGAATTATTTTTTGCACTATAAGACGCTCCAGACTATAAGACACAAATTAAAAACAAGAAAAAAAATCTGCCTCTGCCTCCCAGTATCCATCCGATATTCATCTGGCTAGCATCCTTGCGCTGCTGCTGCCACCAGGGAACACTGGAGCCTTTGCTGCCAAACAACTGATTGATGGTTGGATCAGCATCCTGGAATACTGTTCTGTATTGCTGTTCTATCCAGTGGGAATTGCTTCCACCTATTGCCTTTGCCGATTGCCACCGCCATTCGCTGCTGATCACCACCTCCGCCAATCACCATTCGGCAGTGATGATTGGCGACGGAGGCAGCAAATGGCAGTGGCGGCGAACGGCGGCTACCCCCACTGCCTAGAATAGCTGATTGGTGGTATTCTGGGAGGCCAATTCAACCACCAATCAGCTGCTTGACAGAAGGCTCCAGTGTTCACTGATGGTGGGGAACCAACCCCCCCCCCGCCGCAAAATTCACTCTATAAGACGCAGAGATACTTCCAGAGGTGGGTTCCTGCCAGTTCGCACCAATTCGGTAGAACCGGTTTGTCAAATCTACTGAACCGATTAGACGAGGTTCCACCAGTGCACCCGGGAAGCAGGCCACACCTACAGAAGAGGTTCCAGAAAATTTTGAAACCCACCACTGACACACACACACAGACCCACACAGATAGAGAAAGAGGAAGAAAGAAAGAAAGAAAGAAAGAAAGAAAGAAAGAAAGAAAAAAGAAAGAAAAAGTGAGAGAGAGATGAAAGGAAAAAGGAAAAAGGGACAGAGAGACAAAAGGAAGGAAATAGAGAGAGAGAGAGAGAAAGAAAGAAAAAAAACACATGGCCGGCAAGCCACTCCCACCAGGTCACATGACTGGCAAGCCACTCCCACAAAGGAGGCCACCCCCACAGAGTGAGTTCAAAATTTTTTTGAAACCCACCACAGGACACTTCCACCCACTTTTGAGGGGGAGGGTATTATGTACTAATATTAATTACTTGACTGAGGTGATCCGTTCAACAGTAAAGGTTTATTCAACATCAACTAAGCACAAATCATGACAGAACAGAGGAACTCCGGTTTGACAGCTCTTTTATATCGGAGCTGTCAAGCCTGCAACCAGTCAGAACGACGATAGCTTCCTTAGGCGCTGCCTACATTGACCAACCAACCCTGTCATCGGGTGGAGATGATTGACACCTCGCGTTTGCCCAGTCTCAGGCATAACAGAGGGGGAGTGTGTTTTACAGTGCGAGAAATACAGCAAGTTAATCAGCTGTCTAAATGATTGCATTTATTTGACACCCCTCCCCCCCCGTAGTTAGTATGTATTTGTTACTAATTCTTTTGAGGTCTTTGAACTAGGCCTACCTGGTTGGGAGGGAAGAGGGATGAAAGCTCTGAAACGTTCATGGTAAACATTGGTATTGGTATTTTGGTATTTTATTATTTGTATGCCGCCCTTCTCCGGGAGGACTCAGGGCGGCGAACAATTCAAAGGGGAAAAAAAGGGGGAACATAAAAGACAAAATACACATAATAAAAGTAGGCAACAGTCGCACAACCATACATGTCGAGAGGGGAGGGAACTCATCACCCCCAGGCCTGCCGACATGCGCAGAGTAGATGGCACCAGCATTGGCCTGTGCAAAAAAGGTAATGATGCAAAGCTCCAGCAAATTCAGTCCTTTGCTTGGTCCCACTGTTTCGTTTCTACATGTTAAGTAGGTCTCCAGGCTGCCACAGAGAAGCTTATGTCCGTGGCTCAGTTGCAGCCACGGGAAGGTTGCACATTCAGGCGTTTGCTGCACTTAAAACAGCCTGCGTTCAGCAAGCCTGCCACCGTTGCTATGGTAACTCGTAGCAGGGGCCTATGCCATCCAGGCAAGGAAAGATGTATGAGGGATAAACAAACCACTGTTCCTTCTTTAGTTTCCCAAACTGTTTATATGTTTCCTGCCCCCTAAACGTTCAGAGGAATAAAATCGGGGTGCTGGGAAACCTACATCTGGTTTTATGAATGGTTTGTTTGTTTGTTTGTTTGTGGCAATGGTATATTTTTGTGATGCATAGCTGCATAATGCTAGAACAAGATGTATTGGCTTAAAGAGTTGAGGAACCTACTTGGCATATACTGTGTGTGTGTAATTGTTCCTTCCCTCTCTGGAAGAAGAAAGGAGTAACGAAGATAGATATTAAATCAGCAGTCGAATAGCTCTGCATGATGGCCATCTATCAGCTGAGGTGGCGCAGTGGTTAGAGTCCTGTAAAGGACTTCCATCCTTCCGAGGTGGGTAAAATGTGGACCCGGATTGTTGGGGGCAATATGCTGACTCTGTAAACCGCTTAGAGAGGGCTGAAAGCCCTATGAAACAGTATATAAGTCTAACTACTATTGCTATTGCTATGAAGACAACACAGTGGAAACTAATCGTGTAAAGCAGGAGTGTTAAAACTCAAGGCCTGGGGGCCAAATCCGGCCTGGGGGGTGCTTAGATCTGGCCTGCGGGACTACCCTGGAAACAGTGAAGGACTGGCCCATGCCTCACGTGGCCCTCACAAGTTCCGTTTCTGACCTAAGAGGCAGAGATTTAGGAATAGTGATCAGATGCATAGAAAAAGACAATGTTCTGGGCAGGTCCACCATATGTGATAATAGGTCCCTTGTACTTTTTTTTTCTGCCCGGAAACACAAAAATATTGGACAAAAATTTGGAAATGGGTGCAAGAAATTACAGGAGAACAGATAAAATACAAACCCGAAATCTTTCTACTGGGAATAATCAAAGGGAAACATACAAAGAAAATTAAGTACATATGAACACATCTGCTAACTACAGCTAGAATAGCATTTGCCCAATGCTGGAAACAAAATAATATCCCCTCGGACGAATTAGTGATAAAAAAAAACTTTGGATTGTGCAGAGATGGACAAATTAACACTGAAATTAAAAGATAAAGAAGAGTCGGAATATTATGAAATTTGGAACAATTGGTACAAATGGCTGCAAAACAAGAATAAAATTAATTAAGCCAAAAAAACAATATATATAAATATATATAGAACTGTGTATAAAGGTGTGTAAATATAGAAGTGAAATATTATATACATGTACAGGTATGATAGCAATAGCAATAGCAATAGCAGTAGACTTATATACCGCTTCATAGGGCTTTCAGCCCTCTCTAAGCGGTTTACAGAGAGTCAGCATATTGCCCCCAACAATCCGGGTCCTCATTTTACCCACCTTGGAAGGATGGAAGGCTGAGTCAACCCTGAGCCGGTGAGATTTGAACCGCTGAACTGCTGATCTAGCAGTAGCCTGCAGTGCTGCATTTAACCACTCCGCCACTTCGGCTCATAAGCATAACAATGTTGATGTAATGACTGTGAGGTGTTGTAGAAGGGAAAAAATAATAATAGTAAAAAAGAAAAAGACAATGTTCTGAATAAGAAGTTAAAAAAATTATGCCAGATACCCAGATTATATATTTAAAAGTCAGGTCAGAAAACAGAGAGAAAGGCAGAAGGAATACGAAAGTTAAGAGAACAGGACTTGAACTCCTCTAGGCAAAAAAGCAGGATATCAATCAAATAAAACTTGATTATCATAAACATGAGCCTCTGGCATATAATATCTGCTTTGCTTCTAATCTATTTCTCTAACCATCTGACTTAACAGCTCTGTTTAAAAATATCGAAGATTTTTTCAGACGTAAGTTCTTTGAATTCAACGTATTCCTATATGGACTATACTGAGAAGCAATCATAATATAAAGTTATGCTTTATTAAGAAATTGAATTCCTGGCATGATTAGAAACATTGCTTCTTCTCAACGATTTCTGGTATTATATTTGTGTATGCTCAAATCTTTTCAAATAATCAACAGAGTGAAAACTGCATCCCACATTGGCTAATTGAATCTGGAAATTCTCTTTCCATTTTTTAAATCTCTCCATCTGCTGCTGTGCACCAATTGCTTGTCCAATCTAGACATTTTGAAGGAGCATAAGCCATATTCAGTAACAATCTGGATAGATTATCTAGCATGTTTTTCAGAATGTGAAAAATTGCTGTTGGAATTATATACGTAGAGTTTAACAATTTCAACAGGTTAGGTTAGGTCTACTGTTATTGGAAGAGCTCCAGTAACAGAATCTTGCCTGAATGTGCTTCCTTTCCTATCACTTTATGCTCTTGTGAACTAGGGAAGAGCCCAACTGAGACATTTACTTGAACTAATTTCTCCACCCAGGTTCAAGTCCCTTTCATCTGACCATTGCTTTGGTCTTTCTCCAAGGACATTCCTGATTCCCTCTACATCAGGGGTCTCCAACCCCTGGTCTGTGGATCGGCACTAGATCGTGGCATGCCAGAAATCGCTCTCTCACCATGGTGGAACCCATCCCTGGTGCTCAAAGGTTTGGGAGCCACTGCTCTACATGACAGCAGGAAGATCCATAAAATAGTTTCCTTTTTTTTTTTTCAAAGAAAGAGCTATAACAAACATTGGATTAGATAAAAGAAGGCCAGGGATCTCTTCCTTTTCTTCAACAGGACCAATGAGCCAGAGTATTACTGTATATACTCGAGTATAAGCCTAGTTTTTCAGCCCACTTTTTGGGCTGAAAAAAGCCGCCTCGGCTTATACTCGAGTCAGTGAAAAATTTGCCCGAAATGGAGGAGAAAAAGGGGCGGGGCCATGCCGCTGGGTGACACTCGTGAATGGCCCAGTGCCCCTGTGAGTTTCCCCTCCCTCTGTGTCAGTTTGCCGCGCAGCGCGCACCGCACCATCCCCCCTCCTCACGTTCTAATGTAATGCAGGGCTGTCTTACGATTCCCCTTCCTCCCCCTCCTGCCACTCTGCAACGATGTCCCACCTCCTCCTTGTTATGGCAAGCAGCCACATAGCGATGTCCCACCTCCTCTGGTACAGTGATCCAATGATAGGAATCACTGTGCCGTGTGTCATAGGAGGCGGGACATCGCTCCCGCGGCTGCACGGGACATCATCATCACAGCGGGACGTCAGCATCATGAGGTGAGTGAAGTATTTCATTGAGTACACCGCTAGTTTACTGTTTTTCTTTGAAATAAATATTCAAAAACATTATTGGTATCTATTTTTATTTTTGAAATTTACCGGTAGCTGCTGCATTTCCCACCCTAGGCTTATACTCGAGTCAATAACTTTTCCAGTTTTTTGTGGTAAAATTAGGTGCCTCGGCTTATATTCGGGTCGGCCTATACTCGAGTATATACGGTAGATTGGGAAAATAGTGTAGTAAAGGGAATTAAACATCTCCCCTAACCACCTAATATAATTCAGGTAAAAGGATAGAGACCAAGTTCCATTTGGTCTGCTTGGACTTCAGTAAGGCATTTGATAAAGTAGACTACTTGGTAAGATAGAAAAATGTGGATTAGACAGCATCACCAACAGATGGATTAGTAACTAGCTGACCAACCACACAGTCAATGTGTAGTCCTTAATGGAACTGCACCTAAATTGAGGAAAATATGCAGAGAGGTATCTCAAGGCTCTATCTTAGGCCCAATACGCCTTGATATCTTTATACCGCATATACTCGAGTATAGGCCGACCCGAATATAAGCCAAGGCACCTAATTTTACCACAAAAAACTGGAAAAGTTATTGACTCGAGTATAAGCCTAGGGTGGGAAATGCAGCAGCTACCGGTAAATTTCAAAAGTAAAAATAGATACCAATAATGTTTTTGAATATTTATTTCAAAGAAAAACAGTAAACTAGCGGTGTATTCAATGAAATACTTCACTCACCTCATGATGCTGATGTCCCGCTGTGATGATGATGTCCCGTGCAGCCGCGGGAGCGATGTCCCGCCTCCTATGACACACGGCACAGTGATTCCTATCATTGGATCACTGTACCAGAGGAGGTGGGACATCGCTATGTGGCTGCTTGCCATAACAAGGAGGAGGTGGGACATCATTGCAGAGCGGCAGGAGGGGGAGGAAGGGGAATCGTAAGACAGTCCTGCATTACATTAGAACATGAGGAGGGGGGATGGTGCGGTGCGCGCTGCGCGGCAAACTGACACAGAGGGAGGGGAAACTCACAGGGGCACTGGGCCATTCACGAGTGTCACCCAGCGGCATGGCCCCGCCCCTTTTTCTCCTCCATTTCGGGCAAATTTTTCACTGACTCGAGTATAAGCCGAGGCGGCTTTTTTCAGCCCAAAAAGTGGGCTGAAAAACTAGGCTTATACTCGAGTATATACAGTACATGATTTAGATGAGTGGATAGAAAGGGAATTTATCAAATTTGCATACAATTCCAAGCTGGTGGGAATAGGCAACCCTCCACAAGATAGGCTTAAAATCCAGAAGGATTTTGACAGACTTGAACACAGGGTTCTATCTAACAAAATGAAATTCGACGGTGAAAAAAGTGAGGTTCTATACTTAGGAAAGAAAAATCAAACACACAGGTATAAAATAGCCTTGTATTCAACAGTATTAACTGTGAGAGGAATCTTGAAAATCCTAGTGGGCAATAACTTAAAATATGAACCAACACCAACCTTGAGCCGGTGAGATTAGAACCGCCGAACTGCAGATAACAGTCAGCTGAAGTGGCCTGCAGTACTGCACCCTAACCACTGCGCCACCTCGGCTCCTTTTAGTTACGTAGTTGTCTCTTTGGAGGTGATCATATGCCAGTGGTCCAAAATGGCCAATCTATTGTGCAATCACTCAAGATTTTTAGATCACTTGGTTGAATAAGTAATTAAAAGATTGGAAGGATCAAGTTAGGAAAGTGAGCAAAATCCTGTTACGTCTGAATCACAAGAATATCCTATGAAGCTTTTTTAGAATGGAAATTATATTTCAGCTTTAATTACTCCCAAGCCAGCTGGCAAAGACTGGTTGGTCCCTCTGCAGTCATGACAATATTTTGTCTTTTAATGCCGTATTGAGATAATCAGCTTCATGGATATGGAGGTTGCAGACATTAATCCTTTTGGTGATTGGTTACAGAAGGATGGCAAGACCCTCTAAACTAAACAGTTGGCCAGGGACATCACCTTCTACCATATCTGCTGCTTCTATCTTGCTATGGCTGGTTGTATGCTCTTAGACAGCAATTAAACATTTAATAGTATGCAACTGGAATGCTGCCAGAATTTAAATTGGTAACTCAGTTTAAAGTGGAAATTTTTTCCAATCTAATAATGAATTCGTGCTTAAAATTTAAAGATTATTGAATTTTATTTCTCCCTTATTTCTCCCTTATAGATACAGTATCATCTATCTATCTATCTATCTATCTATCTATCTATCTATCTATCTATCTATCTATCTATCTATCATCTATCCATCCATCCATCCATCCATCCCTAAAACATTATACAACCCAGTCACTGAAAGTCAGGCGGTATATAAATTTAATAAATTATTATTACATTATGTTTAGTAACATAGCCAGATGTTTAGACTGGACTTGACATTTTTATCCATCTATCAAGTCTGTCCAAGAGGCTGGGATAGTTGCCGTTTGATGGTGTTTAAAGGTACCATTGCAGCATGTAAACCAGTGGTGGGTTTCAAATCCCGTTCCAACCGGTACAGTTGGAACGGGCCCGGCTGCGTCCTCATGGACACGTACAGCACGCGCATGCATCTTAGCACCTCCGCAACGCTCCAGCCATGCGGGTGCATGGAAGCGCAGAAGCTTTAAAATACAGGTAAGGAGCTCGGGTGAGCCCTCTGGAGCACCATACTGGAATGGTATCTGTTGCTCCAGGCTGGCTCCGGTACGCCCGTACCGGGGCGTACCTCCTGCACCCACCACTGATGTAAACTGCCAAGTAAAGCTGCCTCTTGCAATTTGACTGATGGTGTTTTTTTCCATGCTGATGGTGTTCAAGTTGTGCTTCAGGCCCTTTAAGATTGCATGCAAGGTGCCTATTACTATTAACATTAGGAAACAAATTAAAACACAGAGCAATAAATATATGAAAAGCAATAATAGTTCATAAGCATTTACATAATATATTAAATAATGTCATAAAGTGTGTTTTCACAATGTATGTTGGTTAAATAATGGATTTGGTGAGTTTCTTCGGTTCACCGACAAATGCATGAAAGCCCTTTCCCTGCCGACAGAACCGCGGTGGTCAAATCAGCGCCATCTTATCCGCTAATCGTTATGTGACAGTAGCGCACCGATATGTGTGCGCCGACACAATTGCACGCATATGTTTAAAACGCAGTCAACACTCATTAAAACATTAAAATGTCGACACAATCGGGCGCTGTGGAAAGTAGAAAAGAAAGAAAAAACCTGTATAATAAAGTTACTACTGCTTAATTTACTTAATTTAATTTACTTACTTAATTTGTTAGAGGATCTATTTATTTATTTTCTTTAATAAATATTATTTTTGAATACTAGCATTCAAAACTCTCTTCTTCTTCTAATCCGGACTAATCATCAACACTCGTTAAAACGTTAAAACGCTTTCCTACTCACACAGCCTGCCCCCCGCCCCATATTCTGGGAGTCGAAGTCCATATGTCTTAAAGTCCGTGGTAAATCCATGGTATTCTCAAGAGCCTTCTTCAATACTAGCATTCAAAAACTTCAATATATTCTGTAACCAATGAAGCAAGCACACATTGACTTCATTTGATGCAACAAAGTAAACTTTTACTGCTACATTGTACTGCTTACGTTACTTCTAAATGGTGTGGGGTTTTCCTTTATCGCTGTTTCGTCGGCGCGCTTAAATCGACGCGAAGTTGTGGGCATGCTAATGACGTCGTGTTGCTGGCGCTATTTTGTCGGCGCTATTTTGACGATCGCTATTTTGACGGCTCACGAGTTTCTTCAAGAGCAGTTCATCTAGGGCTGCAATACCAATTTGATGGCAGCTACCAAGCCCCATACTTGAGGACATAATCCAGAAAGCAAAAATTATAGACTTCAATAAGGAGTTTTAATGCAAGAATTAGTAATACAGAATCTTGAAAACTGCAATAGGAACCCAAGCCCTTATTTATTAATTATTTATTAATATTAAGGTCAAGTGCCTTTGGATATTTTGAACCTAGAGCACCTGTGGAGGTCCGATAAGTCCGAATCGAACCGAGCACTTTTAACTACCTGCACCAAGGACTATGTCCGAGCACTAAGAACTGCAAAAAGATCATACATCTCTGCCTTGGTTGCGTCCGCCGAGTCACGCCCAGCCGCCCTGTTTAGGATAACCCGCTCCCTCCTCAATAGGAGGGATGCGGGAGACCCCTTGCAGGGTAGAGCTGAGGACTATGCTCAATTCTTGGCGGACAAAGTAGCTCGGTTTCGATCGGACTTGGACTCCACCGCAGTAGATCCAGCCGAGACACAGGAGGACCACTTGCCACACCATCTCTGGGTTGAGTTCCAGGATGTTGCCTCTGGGGATGTGGACAAGGCCATTCGAGCTGTAAGTGCCTCCACCTGTATTCTGGACCCGTGTCCCTCCTGGCTGGTTGCCAACAGCAGGGAGGTGACACATGGCTGGATCCAGGCGGTTGTGACCGCCTCCCTTCGGGAGGGGCACTTCCCCGCCGTACTTAAAACGGCGGTGGTGAGACCCCTCCTGAAGAAACCATCTTTAGATCCAGCCATTCTAAACAACTTTCGTCCTGTCTCCAACCTCCCCTTTATCGGGAAGGTTGTTGAGAAGGTGGTGGCCTTCCAGCTTCAACGGGCCTTGGAGGAAGCTGGTTATCTTGACCCCTTCCAGTCCGGCTTCAGACCTGGTTACAGCACAGAAACCGCTTTGGTCGCATTGACTGATGATCTCTGGAGGGCCAGAGATGGAGGCTATGCGTCCATCCTGGTTCTCCTTGACCTCTCAGCGGCTTTCGATACCATCGACCATGGTATCCTTCTGCGACGTCTGCGGGAGGTGGGAGTGGGAGGCACTGTTTTACGGTGGTTCTCCTCCTACCTCTCGGACAGGTCGCAGTCGGTGTTGGTCGGGGGGCAGAGATCGTCCCTGAGGCCCCTAACATGTGGGGTGCCGCAGGGTTCGGTCTTATCCCCCCTACTATTTAACATATACATGAAACCGCTGGGCGAGATCATTCGGAGGCACGGGATAAAATACCACCAATATGCGGACGATACGCAACTGTATCTGTCCGCCCCGTGCCAACTCAATGAAGCGGTGGACGTGATGAACCAGGGTCTGGAGGCCGTTAGGAACTGGATGAGTGCTAACAAACTGGTACTCAACCCGGACAAGACCGAGTGGCTGTTGTGCTTCCCTCCCAATAATTTGGCTAATACACCAACGCTTAGGCTGGGGGGTCAAATTTTATACCCCTCAGATAGGGTCCGCAACTTAGGAGTCCTCCTGGACCCACAGCTGACTTTTGACCACCAGCTGTCAGCTGTGACCAGGGGGGCATTTGCCCAGGTTCGCCTGGTCCGCCAGTTGCGGCCCTACCTAGACCGGGAGGCTCTCACAACAGTCACTCGAGCCCTTGTGATCTCTAGGCTGGAATACTGCAATGGGCTCTACATGGGGTTGCCCTTGAAGTGCATCCGGCGGCTACAGCTAGTCCAGAATGCAGCCGCGCGAGTGATAGTGGGCGCACCGCGGTTCGCCCACGTTACACCCGTCCTCCGCGAGCTGCACTGGCTACCTGTTGGTCTCCGGGTGCGCTTCAGGGTACTGATGACCATCTTTAAAGCACTCCATGGTAGTGGATCTGGGTACTTGAGAGACCGCCTTCTGCCGATTACCTCCCTAAATCGACCAATTAGATCGCACAGACTGGGCCTCCTCCGTATTCCATCTGCCAGTCAATGCCGACTGGCAACCACACGGAGGAGAGCCTTTTCTGTTGCAGCTCCGACCCTGTGGAACGACCTCCCCGTTGAGATCCGTACCCTCACCACTATCCAGACCTTCCGCGCAGCCCTCAAGATCTGGCTCTCCCAGCAGGCCTGGGGATAGGTTCCCAATTTACCCGCCCGAGTGTTTGATTGCTGAATGAAAGTTGTGTTTTTTACTATTTTTTCTTTGTTCACATACTGTTCTGTTTTTGACACTGCACCCCCCTCCCTTGTGGTTGTAAGCCGCCCTGAGTCCCCTCAGGGAAAAGGGCGGCATATAAATCCCAATAAAACTCAAAAAAACTCAAACTCAAACCTCTGCCTTCTCTGCTTTTTGTAGCCAGGAGTCATTTGCCAATTATGAAATAGCAAACTCTTCTATCTGTTACTTATGTCTAGCAGTGCTCTCATTATTTTCTTATTTCCTCCTTATTATGTCCAAAATCAGCAAAGAGATTCGAAGAACACTTATTGTTTGTTTCCATCCAGGGGTCATTTGGACATTTTGCTGGCCAGATACAATAACCCACATAGTCTTCATGGGTATCTGCAACTATGAATGGTCTCTCCCAGCTATCATAGCCAATCTCCTTTGGCATGAGGCTTCTCTAGTTAGGTGTTGTGGCCTGGCAGGAGCCGTTGGAGCTGCCACCAGACTCTGACAGCGAGGGGCCCTATGAGTCGGCCCTGGAGGATGTGGAGGACCCTGGACAGGGTTCCGACTCCGAGCAGGGCACAGAGAGACTGGTTGGCCACCAGGTGGCGCCTGAGCCTTGGATCAGTGGGGAGGAGACAAGAGAGTGTGATCCGGATGCCAGCAGTGAGTTATTCCAGGATGCACGCCGTCGAAAGGCTACTCGGCATCAAGAACAACTACGTAATTACAGGCGGTAATTATGCTCAGCTGATGGTCATTAAGCTCCTCTCCAGACTATAAAAGAGACTGCTTGTGCCACACCCTTCTTGCAGAAGTCAACGCTTGGAGAGAAACGAACTTGGCAGGCTGGATTGCTGCCAGAGTTAGTCTGAATTGCTGCCAAGGTCCTTATCTGTTTGTTTATTTGGCTTTCAGCCACCGAGAGTCTGGTCTTGTTATTTAAGGACATTCCATTTTACGCTTGTCTCGGCTTTCGTTACTGGACGGAGGAGGAGGGGGTCAGAACAGTTAGGTGTCTTGGAAAAGCTCTAACATACCATTTGGTTTTAATATGGTGTTTCTCCAAGATGATACACTATCTTAGATGGTATGGGTAAGGATTAAGTACACTAGTGAAGGGTAATATCAGGGGTGCCTTCAAAAATTTCAACAACAGGTTCTCTGACTGGTTGCTGGGTGGGCGTGGCCTGGCCTAGTTGGGCCGTTTTTGCCTTCCCTAGGAGGCTTTGGCCTGGCCTAGTTGGGCCGTTTTTGCCTTCCCTAGGAGGCTCCTTCTCAAGGAGGCTTTCCTTGAGACTCTGGGAGGGCGAAAACAGCTTCCCCCAGGCTCTGGAGGCCAGAAATGGGCCTGTTCCAGATGCTTCTGTGCGGACCCAGCACTTACCTCACATTCAAAACTGGCCACATGGAGACTCCTGGGAGGGGCAGGGCAGGGTGGGAGGGGTGGGTGGACAGGGCAAGCCAGGGGTAGGATTTGGAGGTTCTCCGAACCAGCTATAACGTTAGGTATGGGTTCTCCTGAACCCGGGCGAACTTGTAGCATCCCACCCCTGGGTAATATATACATTAAACAACTGCTGTAAGGAGTGTGATTTATGCTGTTTTATGAATAAGTTTTGTGGTGCAATCCCTGGATTTATATTGCTGTCTGAATAGGTATTGTGATAGACTTTATTAATACTTCAGTGTCTTAATTGTGATTTATGTTTATTTTTAGTATGTAATGCTTTTGGTTTTTAACCATAAATAAATAAATACATCTCAGCAAGGAGTCATTGCCATGTCTTTTTCCATATGTCTCTGAGCTAAGTAGTTACATCTTATAAATTTATATTTAATGGGAACAGATCAATTGCAGCACTACAGGTAACAAGCATGGCCATCTGACATCTGGCATTTTCCTGAAGGAGAGAAAGGATGGTTCCATCTCTTTCCATTTCTGCTGCATCTCCAATTACTTTGGTATTCACTGGCTGCTTTTAATGACCAGAGCCTCCTTATGCCATTGCTTGGTGTTGTTCTTCCTCAGGAGGTTTGGTTTCTACAGCCCCAAAACCTTTCAGCCAAAGAACCACTGGCAGGGAGCATGACAATGAGCTGAATATATTTGACAAGGGTGACAAGGCCTGTCTGCAGTTCTCTGATGGCAATGCAAGAAGGTGACATGAAGAATTAACCTGTTCTCAGAACATCCACTGAAGTGACAGTGACAGAGGAAAAAGGGAAAGAAATGCATGCATATGTTCAGGGGAAGTTCTTTGGTATGACCTTGTAAAGTTAACAAGTGATATTTCAGATCTTGTTTGTAGTTACAGATTGCTTTTTAAAAACGCTTTCGGTCTGGCCAGTTAATAGCAGGTAATGTTTAAACATTAAGAAGAAGGGGGATTTTCTGAAAATCAGGCTAGATGAGGAGGAAAGGCTTAATTGGAGATCCAGGCTTCTACTAAGACCCCTAGGAATTAAGCTTACCTCTTTAATTTGCTATGCCAAATGAGTTCAGAATTGATGATAGTGACTGCAGTGGTGGGATTCAGCCAGTTCGCACCTATTCGGGAGAACCGGTTGGTAACTTTCAGAGAATCGGTTGTTGGAAGAAATCTCATTTTGTTTTTTTCCACTTTACAGGGCTAATCCTATAAGGAAGGCAGGAAGGAAACATTCTGGTGTTGTTTCTAGCCTAATCTTTATTGCCCTGCTTACAGAAACTGCCTCTCCAGTTAACCCTTATTACATTGTAATAGCTAAGGTGAAGCGCTCTCGGTCTGGCCAGTTAATAGCAGGTAATGTTTAAACATTAAAAACGCTTTCGGTCTGGCCAGTTAATAGCAGGTAATGTTTAAACATTAAGAAGAAGGGGGATTTTCTGAAAATCAGGCTAGATGAGGAGGAAAGGCTTAATTGGAGATCCAGGCTTCTACTAAGACCCCTAGGAATTAAGCTTACCTCTTTAATTTGCTATGCCAAATGAGTTCAGAATTGATGATAGTGACTGCAGTGGTGGGATTCAGCCAGTTCGCACCTATTCGGGAGAACCGGTTGGTAACTTTCAGAGAATCGGTTGTTGGAAGAAATCTCATTTTGTTTTTTTCCACTTTACAGGGCTAATCCTATAAGGAAGGCAGGAAGGAAACATTCTGGTGTTGTTTCTAGCCTAATCTTTATTGCCCTGCTTACAGAAACTGCCTCTCCAGTTAACCCTTATTACATTGTAATAGCTAAGGTGAAGCGCTCATCAACGTGAGTTGGCCATGCCCACCTAGAAACATGACCACCGAGCCCCACCTACCCTGCTGGTCATTAGGGCAGAGAACCGGTTGTTAAATTATTTGAAACCCACCACTGAGCGACTGCATATAGCATTTCAGCACCCAAGTGAAGTCACCTCTTCCTGTGTTAAGGCAGGGGTCACCTTAACACTTGTAAGAAGTGAAAAAATGTATTATATGGAATGTGGTAGTAAGTGCTGCTTCAGAGTTGATCTTACATGTTCTAAAATGCTTTTATTGGTCTTTCATTGATTTATTGACCTAGAGACCTATTGACACAACATTGTCATCTTTTCATTGAGCGATCACCAATATCTGATACAGTGCAACCACAGAAATTCAAGCAAGCATGGATATGTCCTTTATTAGGCAGCTGTTCAAAATTGATTGCTGCTGATACTTCCTCGAGGACACGGTAACTCAGTGGCTAAGACACTGAACTCACAAGCTCTCATCTTTATATGGAAAGGGAGGGTAGTAAGTGCTGATAGCAATAGCAGTTAGACTTATATACCGCTTCATAGGGCTTTCAGCCCTCTCTAAGCGGTTTACAGAGTCAGCATATCGCCCCCACAGTCTGGGTCCTTATTTCACCACCTCGGAAGGATGGAAGGCTGAGTCAACCTCGATGTATATCGCCTGCTTGATTTCTCATTATTTTTCTTTTTTTTTTCCTTGGGCAGAAATACTTCTTTTGTTCTGCAAAGGAGCCTGTGCTACCTTATCATTTCCTATCCATGTAATTTGTTTTTCTAAGGGATTGAAGACAGCACATAAGCAATCAGCAAGCCTTATTACACTCTGCAGCTATATAGCCCAGGGGGTCACAGATCAGAATCTGCGTTGGAGTTTGGCATCCAACCACAGGGTAAATATCTATTTGGTTGCAGTCAGCTTTTTAATTGTGATGAAGCTCAATGCATTAGTGTTTTTGCTTATCTGTCTGGGAAAGCATACATTCAAGCAAAGAGCAATAATGGAACTTACTTTGTAATATGTCCATACAGTATATAGATTCAGTAATGTACTCAACGAGGGAAAAACAATCCCAACTATCTCTCAGATTGTGTAAGGGGGAAAAAAAACCCTCCAAAATTTTCTGGGTCAAAATATGTATTGGAAAAGAGCCGAGGTGGCTCAGTGGTTAGAGTGCAGTACTGCAGCCACTTCAGCTGACTGTTACCAGCAGTTCGGCTGTTCAAATCTCACCGGCTCAAGGTTGACTCAGCCTTCCATCCTTCCGAGGTGGGTGAAATGAGGACCCAGACTGCGGGGGCGATATGCTGACTCTGTAAACCGCTTAGAGAGGGCTGAAAGCCCCATGAAGTGGTATATAAGTCTAACTGCTATTGCTATTGCTATAAAATATGCCTATTCCCTCCCCCCCCCCCAAAAAGCATTACACTGCACCAAGACTGTTGGTGGCGCAATAATGGAAGAAGGAAGATTTGCCTACTATTCAAGAATGGACATTAAAAGTAACAAACCTAGCAGAGATGGCTAAAATATCAGCATATCTCAAGGACCATTCCAATGAGAGATATAAACTGGAGTGGAAAAGATGGATTGACTATACTCAAAATAAATATGGGACTAAGAAATTCCAGATAGCTTATCACTGAGGCAACAAAGAATGACATAATCTGTTTAGAGTTAGCCTAGCAAAGAGGAGTTAAAGCTCAAATGGTAGAGGATATTAATTTTATACTTTTAAGTTTACTTTAGAATATTTTTGTTAAAGATTTATATCCTGAATTGGTTCTGGGAAGTCGGGGGAGGGAAAGTTGGGAGGGGTGGGGTTTGGGTGGGGAGGGGAGGGGGAGGATAGTAAACATTTGTAAAAGTTTTTTTTAAAATTTTCAATTAAAACTTTTGGCAAAAAAAAAGCATTACACCTGTGCTTGTAAGATGCTTGAAGGGATAGTTGTTTCTTGTATAATTTCTGCTTTCTGAACCTTGCACAGCATGTGGCTAGCCATTGTTGGAGTCAGAGACTCTTATGCAGGTGAAGAGAAGCACGCTTCAAACCCAGTTATATCAACGTGACACAATTCAGCTGAAATACCATTGAATTCTGTAGTAAGGAACTACAACTGCGGTATTGTTCCCTGAATCAAAGTTAAGAGTGGTAGAAGCTGACGACGGAGCAAGCTAATTTTGTATTTTAGACTGGATTGAATTAAGCAATACAATCTGCAAAGGAGTAGGGAAGGTGAGTTGATTCCTGAATATGATGGCTTTGGAGTTTGTTCTATATCTGTTCCTAAAGAAAGGAGAGACCGAGGAAGATAATACATTGAATTACTAGCAAGTATACTAAAATTATAGGCAATAGCAGCAGGAGAAGCCACTGTTACTATGATGTATCCTCTGTATAACACTTGAGAAAAGGAAGAAAAAAATAAGGAGTAACCTTAGTTTGAATAACCTGCACTCCTCCTTGCCCCCTTCTCTTAATAGGTTTTCGGTCCTTATGTGTTACTTTCAAGTGTTGACACCTAGCCAAACCCGCCAGTCTAATATATCCACTCGACTAGGACCTCTGAGATATTTTCTCAGCCTCTTGAGATTACTTGTGATTTTAGCTGCTTCCAGAGGTGGGCACGACTGTGTTTCTTTCTTTTCCACCTCGTCTTCTGAATCACTCCTATTCATAGCAGTGGGGAAGAATGTGCATTTTTCTGGGAAGGCAAATTTACGGTATTTCATCTCTTCTGTCTACATCAAAATGGAAGGTGTGTGCTCCGGCAGGGATGATGATTCCCTCTGACAGAGGAAGAGGGTGCCACAGACTTTTGTTCTATGACACTAATGGTCTCCTGACGCAAGCCTCCCCCCCCTTTTCCCCTTTGCAGAGGACAATGGGAGCTGGGGAGTCTGGATAATAACAATTCAGTTTCCATGTAGCTACCACCATAGTTAACAAAACAAGCAGCATTGACCCTGTGGGAGCTAAGCATTCAACTGCTACCCAGGGAACACAGAACATTCCTATAGTTTCTGTTAGTTAGGGACACATTGTGATTTATAGCCTGTAATTGCAGTAATAAAAGCAAGCACACATTAATGTCCCATTACAGGGAGAATACATTTTGCAGAAAGATGTACTAGGAAAACAGGCTCACTGCTAAGTGCTGTTTAGTTTGTGCTAATATTTCTTTAGCTACTATAGGGAAGGAGTGCAGCTACTATATGGAAGGCTTTCCCCGGCAAGTGAAAATAAAACAGATAAAAGAAAGAAAAAAGAACGAGCTTAAATTGCCTTTTTAAAGCATAGCTTAGACTGTGACGTATTTTTTAGAGTTTCAAAACTAACTCAATAAATGCTTTATAGCCCCATTTACCAAATTTGGTAATTCTGTGCTGGGTGCAACTAGCGTAGATGAATCTGTGCTGTATTTCTTTCAAATGTTAAGTTCATTCATTGTGCTGCCACATTCATTTGCAAATAGTTTAGTTAAAGTCCACATGAAAATTCATGCATGAAGATAAATGTGTGTGTATTCTTTCCAATGCACTTTGCAAGCAATATATACTCTGATTCAGATCAGTGCAAAAACTGGGGATAGTTAAGTTTCTTTATGTATTTTTAGTAAGTGGGAGCTGAACTAATTTCTCTCTGTTTCTTAGCACAAATTTTCTTTTTTTGATAACTGGTGCTTGGATCCCAGAATATAATCCTTTACAGTTCTTTTCTCCTTCCCTCTTCCTTCCCCATTTTGCAAGCAGTATGGTGTGGGTTTTTTTTTAACTGACTGATTTATTTACAAGCTGTATTCCTTTCTTTTTATTGTTACCATTGTTGTTCTCTTCTCTTTGTTCACCTACCTATGTTAGTTCAAACTGCTGGGGTTTTGATTCAGCAAAGGCAACAGGGCTAAATGCCAAAATGTAAAAGCCTCAAGAGTGTTAGAATGGATTTCATCACAACAAAGAATTTTTAAAAAGAAATATATGGGCCATGGGAGCCCTGGTTTTAGGCTAGTTATATATTTCCTGTTTCTCTTGCTGTAATAACATTTTTTTTTACTCTGGGTAGTCCTTGAATTACAACTATTAGTAACTGTTTGAAGTTATAATGGCACTGAAAAAAGTGAGTTATGACCAGTGGTGGGTTTCAAAAATTGTTCGAACCTACTCTGTGGGTGTGGCCTCCTTTGTGGGAGTGGATTGGGATGGTAAGAAAAAGACAGATTCATCCTGTCCTCCCTTCTCCAAAGTCCTGGATTTTATTAGAGCAGCCATTATTAAATTAAATCTAAAACCATATGATATAAAATAGTTTTGACCCATGCAAAATTTTATGAGGCTCATTAAAGTCAGGGTATATACAAAGGTGGGCACAGTTAGCTTTGCATTTATATTTTGGGCACTAATAAATGAGTGCTGATATTGTAAGCTGACATCACTTTATTATATGGACCTAGTCATTTGTTAGATTTATATCCTGCTTTTTATTCAGAAATTCAAGACAGTATACATCAATAGTGGGTTTCAAAAATTGTTTGAACCTACACTGTGGGTGTGGCCTCCTTTGTGGGAGTGGCTTGCCACCCATGTGACTGGATGGGAGTGGCTTGCCACCCATGTGACCGGATATGAAGATGCTGATGACACCTGTCAGAACCACCTTAAATTAACTCAGACACAGCACTGGGATGCATAAGAATATGATGTAAACTTGTTTTTTAAAAGGCATCTTTGGTTTGCATTAAAACAACTTCAACACTCGCAATGTTCTGATTGCACCACAAACGCAGTAGTCATCCTTACCTTTCACAGAGGCACTGAGTTTTATAAATATGAGCATGATAGTGTAGAATAATCATATCCAAGGACCAGTGGTGGGTTTCAAAAAATTTTGGAACCTCTTCTGTAGGTGTGGCCTGCTTTCCGGGGTCCACTGGTGGAACCTCTTCTAACCGGTTCGGTAGATTTGACGAACCGGTTCTACCGAATAGGTGCGAACTGGTAGGAAGCCACCTCTGGTTATGACTCACACTTGCAATTGCTACAGTGTCCCTGTGGTCACATGGCAACCAGCATGGATTTCTGATGGTTGCGTATTCCAGAGTCAAGTGATCACCATCTGCAATTTTTCCAGCTGGCTTCTGACAAGCAAAGTCAATGAGGGGAGCCGGATTCGTTTAATGACTGTGTGCTTCACTTAACAACTATGACGATTTATTTCATGACCACAGCAACAATAATAAAATTGGATACAACCCATTTAAGAACAGTCTTGCTTAAGAACAGAAGTTCCACTCCCAATTATGGTCATAAGTCAAGGATTACCTGTATATCTTGCCAGAGTGACCGACCAGCTAGGCAAATTTACACCAGTATAGGTTGCAAGTGAGGAAGTAAACATTGCTTGTTTTGTTTTACTGCTGATAATGAGATCAATTTGGAGAGTTTCTTTAAAATCTCAGCGTCTTATCTGCAGTGTTGTGCAGTGCAGTATTGTCAAACCTAGAAATATGGTCTAAGCTTAAAACTGAGATTTCCTTTGATGTAGACTTCGTAGAAGTTTGGTTGAGATAACATTCTGCTATACTCTATGTGGATTGGTTTGAAAGTTAAACTGGACAGGATTTTTTTCTGCATAATTCAGCCATGAAATTGTTATTCTTTCCTTCAACCAAAAATTGAGGCACACCGATTCAGTGGTGTACATTTTGTTGTGATATTGATTTGGACTGGACTTTGTGCCTTTAACTGTTTATTTACCACGTTTCCCTGAAAATAAGACAGGGTCTTATTTTCTGTTGACTCCTAAAATAAGCACTTGTCCTTATTTTCAGGGAGGTCTTATTATTTTTGAGGTGCAGGAGGTGACGAGCTTCATCATCTCATGGCTGCTCCTGTGTTGCAATATTTTCGGGGAGGACTTATTTTCGGGAGGGCTTATTTTAGCGTACACACTCAAAAGCCTGATTGGGCTTATTATCTGGGGAAGTCTTATTTTTTTGGGAAATAGGGTAAATAAAAAACAATGTATGAGAGGAAATAATTAAATCCTATGGTCTAAAACAGGAAGGCATGGAGGCCAATCTGTATAAAAATAAAAGTAAAGCAAAATTAAAAAAAACTTTTAGTTATAGTCTTAGGAAACTAAACCATGGATTATCCTAGCGAAGCATAGCAATTGTTCCTGTCTCCTTTCAAGACAACTGTCCATTGATTATGACTTTGGAATGAAGGAAAGTGCCATTCTCAACATTTTGGAAAATGGCTTCTCTTTTATGGACTGCTTGTAGTGGCACACATGGGAATCCATATATCTACAGGCAAGGCTTGTCTTTTCTTTCCCTTTTGTTGGCATGCTGAAAATAGCTAACAAAGCAATTCTCTCAGTACGGAATGATGAAAATAAGAGACTTTTGATCAGAGATTTACAGTGTTATGTTAATTCATCTTCCATTGGACCTTGGCAAGAGAGGAAAGAAATGAGTTTGAGTTTGAGTTTGAGTTTGAGTTTATTAACATTTATAGGCCGCCCTTTTCCCTGAGGGGACTCAGGGCGGCTCACATAAAATCAGGAAGGGGAATACAAACAATGACGTAGACACACATAAGTAAAAATAATAGGCAACATTCATTCATCATTCGGGAGGGGCGGCTATCTTTGTCCCCAGGCCTGATGGGCTAGCCAGGTCTTAAGGGCTATGCGGAAGGCCTGGACGGTGGTGAGAGTACGAATCTCCATGGGGAGCTCGTTCCAAAGGGTCGGAGCTACTACTGAAAAGGCCCTCCTCCTTGTAGTTGCCAGCCGGCACTGGCTGGCAGATGGGATTCGGAGGAGGCCCAATCTATGAGATCTAATTGGTCGCAGGGAGGTAATTGGCAGAAGTCGGTCTCTCAAGTACGCAGATCCACTACCATGAAGGGCTTTATGAGTGACTAATAGCACCTTGAAGCGCACCCGGAGATCGACAGGTAGCCAGCGCAGCTCGCGGAGGATAGGTGTTATGTGGGTGAACCGAGGTGACCACAAACAACATTTCGATTTGGGGAGAAGCTGGTAGCTTTTAACTGCTTTTGTTTGTTTCAAAAGTCTATCAAAACAACTCATCAGAAGACCAAAATGGTGAACAGGCAAATTGGTCTACTACTGGGCCATGGCCTATTTGCAACTGAGCTGCATGAGTGGTAGGCCAGCACATGTTGCTTGCATAGCCCAATTCATGTGAGTGGTGGGTTATGGCACTTGCAGCCCCACTCGCGTGAATGGTGGGTGCGCATGTCCACTTCTCACACACATGAAGCTGCGTATGTGTGCATGTGTTGCATCTGCACCTCACAAAAATCCATCCCCTCTTTCCCTCTCCCCACTCCACCCCACATCAGGCCAGGCCACCAACCCAGAAAGGTTAAAGAATGCTGGTCTATTTTATCTTGCTTTTGAATATGTCATGTTAGACTAGCAACTAGCGTAGCAGAAAATTGAAGGCACCTTTCTTTGGTCTATTGCTAGAATTCATCGTCACTGAATGTTCTGTCCCAAGCCTCTACAATATATACAGACGCAGACTTAGCTGTCTGCCACAACTAAGGAGAGAGATAAGCAACCCCTTGGCTGGGAGTCCAGAAAGATATCTCTATGAAACAAGGCTTGAACTCACGAAATTCTCCCAATCTTTCTCTACGGTTGGATCAGTAAATTGTTGTTTCCTGCAAAATTCCCCTTCCGTCGCCCCACTTATAAGCTCTCCGGGAGGAG
The DNA here is from genome assembly GCF_009769535.1 of Thamnophis elegans. Taxonomy (NCBI): domain Eukaryota; kingdom Metazoa; phylum Chordata; class Lepidosauria; order Squamata; family Natricidae; genus Thamnophis; species Thamnophis elegans. Next base: position 10,012,301 of record NC_045551.1, read on the forward strand.
CCAATCAGTAGCCACCTGTTCCTATTTCCTTCTGTGACCCTTTTTCCAAAGCTGCTCTATCCTCCTCGCAACCCTACGCATACGTACGTCAGGGACAGCCTCCCTCTGTTCTTCCTCACTGCTCCCTTACTCAGATGCCACCTGGTGGCCAACAGGCCTCTCTAGTCCCTGCTCTGACTCTGAACACCCCTCCAAAGTCTTCCTCAGCCTCCAGGGCAGTCCCATAGTATTCATTGCTGTCAGATTCCACCAACAGCTCAGCTGGCCACTATTGAGACACAACACTGAATAGACGCAATGAGGATGACAAATGGGAGGCCTTGGACTATCCCTTTGTCACAGGTGGTAGCACTGCTTCCATGTCTATGGAACTTAGATTTGTTGTTGCTGTTGTTGTTGTTGTTGTTGTTGTAACTGCTAGAGAAAACCACTCTATTGTAATTTTTCAGCATTTCTCATTCTTATGGTTTACTTAAAAGCCCCCAAACTGATTGCAAGTATTGCTTCAGGCAAAATATTGTGGAAATCCTCTTTGTAAGGTAAAACAAAATTGCTTGGCTGTTGAACAAACAGCTGCTGATTTGTCAACTTCATGTTTTCCTTCTGCTAAGATAAGAAGTTAGTATATTCTCACTTGAATATCCTTTTCAAACTTCTAGATAACTCTAGCCAGTGAGAGTGGCAAAAAACTACAGTTGGAAGATGCTCGGCATCCTCAATATGAGGATATTATCATAGAATAGACACATTTGAGATCATGTTTTTTGGTTGGTTGGTTAGCAATAGCAATAGCAGTTAGATTTATATACCGCTTCATAGGGCTTTCAGCCCTCTCCAAGCGGTTTACAGAGTCAGCATATCACCCGCACAGTCTGGGTCCTCATTTCACCCACCTCAGAAGAATGGAAGGCTGAGTCAACCTTGAGCCGGTGAGATTTGAACAGAACTGCAGTCAGCTGAAGTAGCCTGCAGTGCTGCACTCTAACCACTGTGCCACCTCGGCTCTGGTTGATTGGTTGGTTGCAGGGGTGAAATTCAGCAGGTTCTGACAGGTTCTGGAGAACCGGTAGCGGAAATTTTGAGTAGTTCGGAGAACCGGCAAATACCACTTCTGACTGGCCGCAGAATGAGTTGGGAATGGAGATTTTGCAATATCCTTCCCTCAGGAGTGGGGAGGAAATGGGGATTTTGCAATATCCTTCCCCTGCCATGCTCACCAAGCCATGCCCACAGAACCGGTAATAATTTTTTTTGAATTTCACCACTGGTTCATTGGTTGGTTGGTTTAGTAGCAATGAAAATATTAAATTTCTGCTCAACAGGATTTGTGACAGTTGTGTCTAGGAAGCCTGCCAGGGAAGGACATTATCATTAATGTAAAAGAGCAGCTCCGTGCCAGAGCAGGGAAGGAATGAGTCATTTTGATGGGCTAAAATCACCCTCATATCTTAAATCAGCATAACCATAAGTCAAGAATCAGCATAGTCAAATGGAGTAACTCTACTGAATTCAGACAGTGGCTTTCATGAGACACAGTGTAAGATATGCAACATATCTTACTCTGTAGGGACAGACTAGAGGTACCCCTCAACTTTCAACCATTTGCTTGGTCCTGAAAAAAGTAACTTACAACTGGTCCTTGCACATATGACCATTTTAGCATCCCCATGGTCACATGATCAAAATTCAGGCACTTGGCAACTGGCATCTATTGTGGCGTCCCAGGATCATGTGATCATTTTTTGGTGACCTTCCCAGTTGGTTTGGGACAAAGTCAACAGGGAACGCTGAAATCGCTTAACAATTGCATTATTTACTTACCAATTGTAGTGGTTTGTTTAACAATCGTGGGGGAAAAAAAAGTTGTAAAACCAGGCACAAGTCACTTAACTGCCTTGCTTACCCACAGAAATTCTGGTTCCAATTATGGTCGTAAATTGAAGACTATCTGTTTTATGGCCAGCTCGTGATTCCTGAAGTGCTCCTATAAAGAATAGTGGAAAGAAAAAGAACATAAAATGATGGAGACATGGATAATTATCTTGCTTTATTTTGTTATATATTTACTCTTGGGTACTTATTTTTGTGATTAGAACAAAAAATTTCCCAGAGCTTTTGTAAAAATGCTTGTAGAATAGAACATTATAAATTTACTTATTTGTTCTGCTTTTCCTTTTTTTGTTAAAATCAGGTCTATAGGCTCACATCCTTGCATTTATTAAACCTGTAATATGTAGGTTTCACCATTGCCATTAAATGCCATGATGGATATTATTAGATTTAAAGAAAAGATAAAGCGAGTTCAGAGAGAAATTATTATTATTATTATTTTTAAGGTTCAAAAGTTTTATTTCTTTTAAAACAAACATTTCATCATTCCTCAATCAGTAAGACATCGGAGTACAATTTTTTGTCTGTCAAAATAGTTCTAGTTTACCACCAAATTCTTGTCTACCCTAATGTATACCCCTCCCTCCCCCTACCCTCCCCCCAACCCCCCTCCTCCTCCCCCCCGACTTCCCAGAACCCGTACACGGTATGGATTTTTAACAAACACAGTCTAAAATCTATTGAGAAAAAAGAAATAAAGAAATTAATGACATCTCTACGTTGATCTTAGCTTCTTCTTGCTGAATTAACTTTAAACAATTTAAATCATTTCTGATCTTAAGCATAGGCTAACTGGAATTTCTTGGTCCCGTATTTATTTTGTATATAGTCAATCCATTTTTTCCAGTCTCGTTTATATCTCTCATTTGAATGATCTTTGAGATATGCCGATATTTTAGCCATCTCGGCTAAGTTCGTGACTTTCAATGTCCATTCTTGGATTGTAGGCAGGTCTTCCCAGAGAGAAATTATTACCTACATGCTATAATGGTTCCAGTTCCTTGGACAAATGACACAGAAGACCTGCTGCCTTCAAGTGGTCCCAGGATGTTGAACTAGATGGACTTTTAAGCCTGATCTGGCAAAGCTGCTGCTGTTTCTTTATAGATAATATATAGTTCATGCTTCGTCAGGGTAGGATTTGTTCTTTCTACAAATGGTGCTTAAGGGGAACTGTAACCTCCTTTGAGAATTTGTATAGAAACTGGTAATTACACAAAGTGAAAGATATTTGCTTGAGGAAAGTTGGTTTTCGGAAGAGACATGAGGAATGACAGCAATGGCCCCCTGATCTATTGGATTGGCTAAACTGTCAGCTGCTTAAAAATTCCAGCTTTGCTTGTTACTGCTAATCATTCTGACAGGCAGTGAAGACATTTACTAGTAGGATCTTTTGAGCTGCAGAGAGCTTTGCTCCTATGGGAGGCAGTAGGTACGCCACTCATCTGCTCTGGCCCATATCGGGTCTCCAGATTAACTTTTGCAATGTTCCCTGTTAATTTTTTTACTGAGTTTGGAATCATTGGGGTAGGTTTTTTTTCCCCCTCCACTTTTATTCTTCTTCTTTCAAAATAATTTTTCAATTTCAATTTCAATTTATTTTTTTTTAATTATTTTAATTTTATCAATTTCATATATACATTCACAATTATATGATCTCATAACTGTTATTAATAATGTGTATTTATAACAATTTTTTCCCTACAGTTGACAATATACTTGAAGATTGCTTTAACATCCCATAGATCCATCTTATCTTACAACAGTCCTACTTCTTCTTCCCTCCCTCCCTCTTTCCTTCCCTCGTTTCTTCTCTCCTACTCCCCTTCCTTCCCTCCCTCCTTCCCCTTCCCTCCTTCTCTCCTTCCCTCCTTCCTTCCCTCCTTCCTTCCTTCCCTCCTTTTCTCCTTCTCTCCTTCCTTTCCTCCTTCCTTTCCTCCTTCCTTCCCCCCTTCCTTCTCTCCTACATTCCCTCCTTCCTTCCCTCCTTCCTTCCATTCTTTCTTCTCTCCTTCCTTCCCTCCTTCCTTCCCTCCTTTCTTCTCTCCTTCTCTCCTTCCTTCCTTCCTTCCCTCCTTGCTTCCCTCCCTCCTTCCCTCCCTCCTTCCTACCCCCCTTTCTTCTCTTTCTTCTCTCCTTCCTTCCTTCCTTCCTCCTCTCCTTTCCCTTCTCTCCTTCCCCTTCCTCCCCTTTACCCTTCCCCTCTTCTTCCCATTCCTCAATTTAATAAAATTTGTATGCCGCCCACTCCCTTGGGACTCTGGGCAGCTTACAGACAAGATAAAAAGCATTTAAAATTTAAAGGTAAAAATACAATTGTTAAAATTACACACCATTCATTCTGTCTAAGTGGGGCTGGACATTGATCAACAGCCCCAGGCCTGCCGGAACAGCCAGGTCTTAGTGCAGTGATGGCGAACCTATGACACGCGTGTCAGTGCTGACACGCGTAGCCATTTGGGGTGACACGCACAGGATTTCATGCGATTCATCCTCGGCTCCTGCATGGCCACCGAGGATGAAAGAATCTGTGCTGGAGGAACGGGGGGGGGATGTGTGATTTCCCCCGCCCACACTCACTTACTGTATCGTCGCCGCCCCTTTCTGAGCGCAGGGGCTGCTGGTAAGGCGTGCGTGCCGTGCGCACACACGTCATCAGCGCGGCGAGGGAGGACCCGCAGGAGAGGAGCGCGGGAACAGTGCGCGCCTCTCTCCAGTCAGGCCGGCACAGAGAGTCTACTCCTGGGACTGTCGGTTATGACCGCACCACAGCAGGGAACAGCGGAGTGCCAACGGGAACTGTGAGCGCCATTAGCAGCAACTATAAATTGCGCAAAATTATGTTTTTGTCGAAGTGACACACAACGCGAGTTATGTTCGATTTTTTGCCGATTTTTGACACACCACGCCAAAAAGGTTGCCCATCACTGTCTTAGTGGCTTTATGGAAGGCTGGGAGAGTGGGAAGGGTCCGGATCTCTACGGGTAGATCGTTCCACAGGGCCGGCGCAGCTACAGAGAAGGCCCTCCCCCGAGGGGCCGCCAGTCGGCATTGTCTGGTCGACGGCACCCGGAGGAGGCCCAACTTGTGAGATCTTGTTGGTTGTTGGGAGGTATGTGGCAGGAGGCGGTCTCTCAGGTAGCCAGGTCCTAAACCATGTAGGGCTTTAAAAGTAACGACTAGCACCTTGAAGCGCGTTCGGAGACCAATGGGGATTGGTAAATTGTACTCTTCTTTCTTTGTTAACTTTTTACATTCTTTTTGTTGTTACTTCCTTTAAAAAGTGTTTTCCCATTCCTTTTTCTTCTATCCAAGTCATTAAAGCAATCTATTATTATGGGGTTTGGATTTTTTTTTTTTTGGTCATTGTTTCATGTAGTCAACTTATTAGGCATTTTAAAATAAACTTCGCTAAAAGTCACACTCATCTCACTTTATTTCAGATCCTATTTGTATGTTTTGCTTATTCAGATTCCCTGTTACTCTTTTCATATTGGGGAAATGCAAAGAAAACCCGAGTGATATTTCTTCATATTCCATCAGCAGGAGAGGAAAAGGAGTAAGAAGAGGAAGCTTGTGGTGAACAGGAAACAGTGCTGCTGACATCTTGAGGGTGAAAAGGAAATTGTTCCTTCCTCCAAATGGATTATAGGTTTGCAGCCAATCAATGCCCATCACAATGGGCGCAGATATGAAAGCTGGAACAGAATGGCAAACATTTTGTGTGACCATTGCTTTTATTATTTTGTGATTGTTTTGTTTATTGGTTTTATTATAAGGATGGTTGGAAGCATGGAATGTGCTTAACTTGGAGAGTCTTTAAGCATATAAGGAAATGGAATCGAATTATACAGACTTCTTCCAAAAGGCAGGGCAAAAAACAATGGATTTAAATGAAAAGCAACTTAAAAGACAAAAGAACTTAAGTCAAAATAAATTATCACTAATAAGAACTGTCAGCAGCAGCACAGATGATTACCTCAGATGATTTTGAGATGTTTAAGCAGATGTTGAATGGACATAGCAATAGCAATAGCAGTTAGACTTATATACCGCTTCATAGGGCTTTCAGCCCTCTCTAAGCGGTTTACAGAGTCAGCATATTGCTCCCAACAATCCGGGTCCTCATTTTACCCACCTCGGAAGGATGGAAGGCTGAGTCAACCTTGAGCCGGTGAGATTTGAACAGCTGAACTGCAGAACTGCAGTCAGCTGAAGTAGCCTGCAGTGTTGCATTTAACCACTGCGCCACCTCGGCTCTAAATCAATTAGAGCCGATTAGGGATACTGCAGAGTGGATTCTGGCACTGGTCAGGGTTTAGACAAAAGGTCCTCCAAATGCATGTTTTTTTTTTAAATCATAGGATTGTTCTTACAAATGACTATCACAAATGTCTATACTCGTATATCCATAACTATCTGTCTGTCTAAACACAGAAGATCTGAATGACTTCTGATGTTTCCAGTGAAATTCAAGCATTCCTGTTTGTACACACACACACACACACACACACACACGTACATACCCATGCAATATACATTCATGTAAAGGTACATGTGTGTTAGTCGTTTCCGGCTCTAGGGGCGGTGCTCATCTCCAGTGGTGGGTTTCCATTTTTTTTACTACCGGTTTGCTCATGTGTGTGATGCTTCTGCGCATGCTCAGAAGCATCCAAGTGGATGGGTGGAGCCTCCACCTCTGCCACTACCAGTTCTCCTGATCCGGGCCAAACTGAGAGCAACCCACCTCTGCTCATCTCCATTTCTAAGTCGAAGAGCCAGCACTGTCCGAAGATGTCTCCGTGGTCATGTGGCTGTCATGAATAAATGCTGAAGGCGCACAGAGCACTGTTACCTGTTCTGACCCCCCTCTTCGCTCATTCACAGACGACAGTCAGACAGAACTTCAAAAGAAATGTATTTATCAGTCCTGGCTCAAGCTGGCTGCGAGCCCAAAATTAAATGTAGATAAAGTCTCTGGCAAAAAGTTATAATGCAAAAACAAAAAGCTCTTACAGCAAACCAGGTTTACAGAAAGCAAATCACTTATCCAAGTGCCTCTTTGAATCTCCAAACGATGAACCACACACGACGAACGACGAACCACGAACGTTGACTTCTGCAACTAAGGCGTGGCACCATTCGTCTTTTATTTGCAGAAGACGACCCTAATGAGCAACAGCTGCTCATTATTCCTGCATCCCGACGCAACTCACAGCAAGCTGCTGCTGAGTCACAACAGTTACCTTCCCACCAAAGTGGTCTCTATTTTTCTACTTGCATTTTGTAAATGCTTTTGAATGCTAGGTTGGCAGAAGCTGGAACAAGTAATGGGACCTCACTCCATTACGCGGCGCTAGGGATTCAAACCTCTGAATTGCTGGCCTTCTGATCGACAAGCTCAGCATCTTAGCCACTGTGTCCCTGCATCCCTATACAGTCACATATACATGTATAAATTGTCATTCATTTGTGATAGAATGGGATAATACGTACATGTATCATCACCCTACCATTTTCAAATAAACTTGCAAATTTGGGGTCGTAAAAGAAGGTTTCCTCATTATGCAGTGGGCAAAGACTATGAACACTGTGTATATTGTGTAGAGGTGATTTAAGCAAGAAACATGACAGGTTACCAAAGGACAAATGCCGCCATTTTGCTACTAAGTTCCTTTACGTACTGTATGCATAAATGTAAAAGTTCTGCAACATTTGTTTGAGACAGAGTTACATATCAGAGGATAGTATCTGTTAGCAAAGCACTCCCACAGTTATTGTATTTGGAGACTCTCTGATGGGCTATTAAAAAGTAGACTTTGCAACTTTAACTTTGCAACTTTAATAAGATTTGTATGCCGCCCACTCCCTAGGGACTCTGGGCGGCTCACAACAAAAGTAAAAACATAAAAATATTAAAAATACAATTATTTAAAATAAGATATCATCCATTCAATCACGTGCGGCTGGATTTTAATCAACAGCTCCAGGCCTGCCGGAACAGCCAGGTCTTGGTCGTTTTACGGAAGTCCGGGAGAGTGGTAAGGGTCCGGATCTCTGCGGGTAGCTCGTTCCATAAGGCCGGTGCAGCTACAGAGAAGACCCTCCCTCGGGGAGCTGCCAGCCGGCATTGTCCGGTCGACGGCACCAGACTTGTCAGCCTCTTGGTTTAAAATGTTATTCTTCTCTCTCCATACTAGTATTTAAAAAAAAAGGGAAAGCTGAATTCTGCAGCATTTTTATCTAGGCATAGTATAATCTTTTTGCAACACTGATTAACTAAATAGCACACAAACCTTCCTAAAATCCCCCACTTCATTTGAGTATCTACATGTCGTAGGAATCCAAAGTGGTCATGATAGTCCTAACTGGGTGCTGTGCCAAAAAAAATCTTGGACAGCACTTAGAAAATCTGCACATTGAAAAATATGCTTATCCTAATTCATTACAACATCCTAGGTTCTTGGAAAGAACTTGATGCATGTGAAAACGAACACCAAGTAAAGAATTGGCAGGTATGATTTCACACTCTTATGTATATAATAATAATAATAATTTATATGCTGACCAACTCCCAGCAATGCAGGGTGGTTGACTCAGTTATTTCAAGATGTATATATTCTTCCCATGTTTTAATTTTGGTTTATCCTTTAAATGTTGGGTTATTTGACCCTGAATTAAGAGAAATGCAAAACAGCTTTATTCTAAGTTAATTTATTTCCTATTTTACATCTCCACTTCACTACTTTGTTCTGAATATCACTGAGGGCTGAATCTCTGGATTAATAGGCTGTTGCTTTAAACATTTAAACTGGAGTAATCTGATTTTATTGGTGCTTACGGTTGTCCTTTCCATTATTATTCAACTGTCTGGGATTACAGCAACATCCGTAATGCATACATATCAGTTTGATGGCCTCACTGGGACAATCGCAGCAGGCTTCTTAGAGCAGGGAACTAAACTGTCAGTGGAACATTATTAATAGTTATCACTCCACTTACAATACATGTATTGTGAACAAGCCTTTGATAAGCCAGACATTTTTCTTGAATGGTCCCTTTTTTGTTTTGGAAACTGTCATCTATGGATACCTATTATTCTGGGCTTGTGGTGTGAAATATGGGGAGGAACTTGGCCAATTGAGAAAAATTATAGTTCGGAATCCAAATTTCAGGACCACGGAGAGCTGAGGAGAAGATAGAAGAATAGGAAAGCATTACAGAGGATCAAGCTTCAGGTCAATGCAGTGTGTGTGTGTGTGTGTGTGTGTTTGTGTGTGTGTAGAGATAGGTAGGTAGATGATAGTCAGGTTTTTTTTTTACTTTTAAATATTGGGTAGTTCTGCTAATCAGGATTGGGATGGTAAGAGAAAGACAGATTCATCGTGTCCTCCCTTCTCCAAAGTCCTGGATTTTATTAGAGCAGCCATTATTAAATTAAATCTAAAACCATATGATATGAAGTAGTTTTGACCAATGCAAAAATGTATGAGGCTTATTAAAGTCAGGGTATATACAAAGGTGGGCACAGTTAGCTTTGCATTTATATTTTGGGCACTAATAAATGAGTGTTGATATTGTAAGCTGACATCACTTTATTATATGGACCTAGTCATTTGTTAGATTTATATCCTGCTTTTTATTCAGAAATTCAGAAATTCAAGACAGTATACATAGTTCCCTCTCTCTCTATTCCCAACCCCCACCCCACTACCACAGTTTTGTCAGCTAGAGAGTGATTGGTACAAATTCTATGAGTGATTGGTACCTTCCTCCCGCTGCTCCAAGTCTGACATCGTTGTTCTTCCCTTCTCTTGATAGCAAGAATCAATGAAACTGCTGTAGTATTTCGGTTCAAGTTATGTAAATTGGCTGAATCCCAGTCAGTGTTCATTGGATGCTTGTTAAACAACCTTTAATTTGCAACAAAACCAGGAACAACAGATCTGCATTATAGGTTTCTGCCTCCCCCTCCACCCCAGCAATTTGTGTGACTCCTATTTGAGCCTCCAAATAGTTGTCATTGCTCAATAAGTAGCATAATAACAGAAACTTGATGGGAATCTTCAAGAACCTAGAGACTAATAGAGACTAAATTATGTCAGTGGAAGTTGATGGGGTGGTTTTTTTTTTTTTTTTTGACTGATTGAATTACTAAATGGGCACAACTAATAGAAAGCAACAGCTGTGTTTGGACTTCGGGCAAACTCTCTGAAATAATGGCTTGCAAAATCTTATTAAAGAAATTAATTGAATTTGGCTCAAATCAAAGTCTCTGTCTCTTGAATCGAAAACTGGCTAAGCAATTCTAGCAGAACAGAACATTTGTTCTTGAATTATGGGGTTGTGTGAACAGGGAAGAAAGATAAATTATATCCACAATTCCCACCTCCAATCTTTCCATTTAATTGTATTGTGAGTTCCTTCTGTTTTTCTTGAAACAATAGCTGAGGTAGGTATCACAACCCATAAAGGAACTGGATCCCCTCTGGCCCTTCTGTCAGGATTTGTAGTAAACTGAACTGTACTACATCAGTTATTGTCTCTCGGCCTAATGTATGTCCCTCACAGGGTTCTTGTGAGAGTTAAGTCACAGAGTGAGACCGCAATAAATGTATAAATATTAGGAGATAGATTGTGGGTTTCTGACTACCTGACCAAAATGTCTTTGTGTGTGTGTTTTAAAAAAACTGTCTTAAAGTAACTGAAACAAATAGGTGTGGAAAGGAGGGGGGTGTTTCTAAGACTTTTTTTTAAAAAATAAGCAAGGCTCTCACTATGTTAGAATCACCTTCTAAATCTATCAGTGACTAATCAGAGCCACTATAGATTTTTGCCTATGGCCTTTAAATGGGAGGAGGCTGATTTTTGTAGCCCTGGGCTCTGCAATTAATGTTTTGGGGGATGATTTAGACTAGATCTACAGATTGCAATACATAGGATGGGGATTCAAAGTGAACGAGGACAGGATTTTCTGGATTTCCCCCCCCCCCTTCTCTTTTCAATTTCAATTTTAATGGATTTGTATGCCGCCCAATCCCGAAGGACTCCGGGCGGCTTACATAAAAAGACAGTTTAAAAAAACGAAATACTAAAAGAGTTAAAAATACAGAACAGAGCGAATTAAAAAAGGACACAACAGACACTCGATCTTTATGGGGCTGAAGCTCAATCAAGATCAGCAGCCCCAGGCCTGCCGGAACAGCCAGGTCTTAACAGACTTTCGGAAGGCCGAGAGTGTGGGGAGGGTCTGGATCTCAGGGGGTAGATCTTTCCATAGGGCCGGGGCAGCTACAGAGAAGGCCCTCCCCCGAGGAGCCGCCAGACAACATTGTGTAGTCGACAGCACCCGAAGAAAGCCCACCCTGTGTGATCTTATTGGCCACTGGGAGGTATGTTGCAGGAGGCGGTCACGGAGATATCCAGGTCCTAGGCCATGTAGGGCTTTAAAGGTGATAACCAGCACCTTGAAGCGTGTTCAGAGACCAATAGGGAGCCAGTGCAGCTCACGGAGAATAGGTGTAACATGGGTGTATCTAGGTACACCCAATATTGCTCGCGTGGCTGCATTCTGGACCAATTGTAGTCTCCGAACACTTTTCAAGGGCAGCCCCATGTAGAGCGCTGAAGAATAGTATGAGTTCTTGACTTCCTAATATTGCATTCTGATAAGAAGATTTTAGATACGTTACACAATATTTTATATACAATGATTTGTGTATGCTGTATGGTCCACAAAGACCCTGGCATTGTTGAAGAGTTCTATTTCTACTAAGCAGCTTAAAAAAAATATCCTTTTTAAAACAAAGTTTTCAGTAGTTTAAAAGTTTAGCATTTTAGAATAAGCCTTTTGTAATGCTGATAGTTCATTGCAAGATCATTCTTGGCTTTCACTAGAAAACAAAGATTTCATTACAAGTGGACTAATTCTTTTAAAACAAACGTTTCATGAATTGTTTTTTTGGTAAAGTTCAAATAATTTATTTTAGTCATACATTATGAAGGTTTCTGTAGTTCCAATGATGTGTTGCATAGCATAGCATGCAGAGAAAAAAAATCTAAAACCTTCAACACAATTCATTTTTCACACCCAAATTAAAAAAGCTCATCAGCCAGTATGAAAGTAACGTTAGCACAATTTTCTACAATATTAGGCCCGCCAGCATATAGACAAGTAATTACGAACCTGAGAACAATTTCTCAAATATTTGTAAGAAATACTTAGTACAAAACTAATAAAATAGGTGATTTATAGTTTAATCCTATGCACACTTATCCAGAAATAGATATTAATGCATTTAATATAATGTATGCATTAAAAGAATGTGATAAAGAATCGGTCTTTTGTAAAAGATTGCAGAAGAGTTGGAATTCAGAATGTATTTTTCTTCCTAATATTTTTTATCTGCAATTTTTATTGAATTTTAAAAATAAATCATTTGGACCATTCTGGGATGTTTAAATGAAGAATGTACCATTCTAATGATATAGCAGTGTTTTTTTAGAAATGTGGGGCAAAATATCCAGGTCCTATGCTTGACTCCTATGAATTATATATTATGGGAACGTTTAATATACCCCTGTAACACCTCTACTATTCTAGATGCAGTATATTCCTGGATGGAAGTCAAGAACTTGGTTAAAAATTATAAGCTTTTATGGCCTAGGGTCACGTAATTAGTTAAGGACTGCCTCACCCCTTGATTTTCCCCATCCCATTTGACCTGAGCTCATAAGATAAGTTGGAGTGTGTCCATTTAGATTATGTCATGTGAGTTTTCCATGATGCAGACGTGTTCCATGTTATGTTCATTTTGTTTTGAATCTGGTGGTGTAATTCTTCTAAGTTGTATGTTATCCAGTGACATTGTTAACTTGGGTAACTTTAGAATTATTATTATATACTTTAATCATTAAACATGAAACTCAGTCAACTGAACATTCAAAAATGCATTACAAATACCAGTGACTGGTGCTAATGGTTGATACGGTTTGCTGCCAGCATCCTAGGTATCAACCAAGTACCTTCTTAAAATATAAGATGTTCCGAGTAGTGCAATGTTTTGCAGTTCTGCTGGTGTTATTGCAGGAAGCTGCAATTTGTTGATGTATCTTATAAAATTCTTGGACATGGTACCAAGTACCCCGATAACAATGGGTATCACTGTTGCATGTTTCATCCATAATCGGGTAGTTTCGATGGCCAGGTCATGGTATTTCGTGATTTTTCCCCAGTTCTTTTTCTTCTACTCTCCTGGTACCGCATTGTCAATAAATTGCACATTTCGGCCCTCTACAACTGTGATATCTGGCATGTTGTATTCCAAATGATGATCCATCTGTATTCGAAAGTCCCACAATATCTTCACCTTCTCATTTTCAGTAACTTTTTCCACTTAGTGCTCCATGACTTTTTGGATACAAGTAAGTCGTATTTTTTACATAATGACCAGTGGATTAATTTAGCAACTCGGTTGTATCTAGCTTTATAATCAGTTTCTGCAATTTTGCTGCATTCACATATTACATGTGAAACAGTTTCAACTTTGTTGTTGCAAAGTCGGCAGTTTGGATTGTCAGTGGATTTTTGTATCTTCGCTTTCATGGCATTAGTTTGTAGTGCTTGTTCTTGAGCAGCCAGTATTAAACCTTCCGTTTCTTTCTTGATAGTTCCCATCTTAAGCCATGTCCATGTCAAGTTGTCATCACATTTTCCTTCAATGCTTTTCAAGTGCTGTCCATGCAAAGCTTTGGTTTTCCATCTATTTAATCTGTCATCCAGCTGTTTTTCCTTATATTCTGCCTTTGTTACTGTTGTTTTTATGCTGTTCTCCATTTTCATAGCCTGTAGCAATTTATCTGTACTTTGGTTCACATAATCATTCAAACTTCTTTTTTCTTCTTCTACAGTTTGATGGATTTGCAATAGCCCCCTGCCCCCGATTTTTTGTGGCAGGTTACTTCATGGTTGTTGCCCAAGTTTTGCGCTTTGGTTCTAGTCACTTTGCAGTTGCATGCCCTGGTTCCCTGGCAGTAACAACTGAGCCCTGTAGCCCCCTTTTTGACAGATGTCCAGGAGCCATAGCATCTGACATGGTCCTTGTTGACCCGGGCAATGACCAACCCAATGTGGAATTTTGTTGGTTTCTTATCATCATTAGTGATGGTAGAGAGCCGAGGTGGCGCAGTGGTTAAATGCAGCACTGCAGGCTACTAGCTGACTGCAGTTCTGCACTTTGGCTGTTCAAATCCCACCGGCTCAAGGTTGACTCAGCCTTCCATCCTTCCGAGGTGGGTAAAATGAGGACCCGGATTGTTGGGGACAATATGCTGACTCTGTAAACCGCTTAGAGAGGGCTGAAAGCCCTATGAAGCGGTATATAAGTCTAACTGCTATTGCTATTGCTATTGTCTTGGTTGGTTCTCAGTGCTAAGCCACTACTGATTCAAAGACAATAATCCCATAACAGGTAGGAACTGCACCAGATAGCTGTCCAGGCCCAGCTATGGCAGGAAAGAGGCCTACCTTCCTGTTTGGTAATAGGAAGGAAGGATCAGAAATGGGAGGGAGACTTCACTCTCTCACATAAAGTTATACAATATATGTGATAGATTAATCATACCTATCAACATCAGATTATGCATCTTCCCCCATAATGTAGGGGGCTAGCAGTAAAGAAAAAAAATAAGTATTGCATGTAAGAGGAGCAGAAGTTGATCTTGAAATCATTTTTTTTTAAAGCCAACATAATAACTAAAACTTTTTATGGCTTCCAGAATCAGACTGGAACCTAACTACTGCAGCTCTCAAAGCAAGGCTGTTAACACAGATAATCTGACACCCATAATTACACGAATCACTAAATTCTGGACCAGCTGAAGCTTGGGATTGGTCCTCAAGGGCAATTTCATGTGGAACAAGCAAAAGATGATCATGAGTGATAGCAACCATGGCCTGCCACTCAGAAACTCATGGTTAATACATTGAGCTAAATTGAGCAGGAGCAACATCTTAAGGACCTCCAATTCAGCCTGAAGTCAGAAGGCTTCTGCATGCACAGTTACTTTGTCTTGTTGGGATTGAGTCTCAGTTTACTCAATTTGTAGTTTACTCCACAACTTGTAGCCTCCAAATACAGGGCAGGACCTTGCATTTACTGGTGACTCAGCGCTCTGACTTTTCATTCTGTTTTGGGGGATTTATTTCTAGCTTACGTATCTAGCTTTTCCCTACAATTTACCCTGCCTTAAGAAACCAAATCTCCTCCTGACTGATCCTTTCATCTGCTTATTAACATTGTTCCACTCTGTATGTCTAATTGCCCCTTTGCTTATACAACAGGTTACATTTCATTATTGCTTTTTATCATTCCTATGGGTAGAAGTGTGGGAAGTTATCATCCAGCCCTCTCCCAGAAAAATGAAATATCCTAGGAAATATTGAAAAGGCAGAATATTTCTCTGGATGTGAAAAGAAAGAAACATGTTTTAAAAGACAGAATTGTTGCCTGTAGCTTTCTGCCCACCCCCAGCTAATGGGCCATTAAGATGGCCCGGCTAGCTCACTTTACATAATAAAGACTTCTCCTCACTGCAGCTGTAGGGGGAAGGGATATTACTCAACTGACCACAAGGCATCTGAGAACTCATCACAGCCTAGAGAGTAGCCCCCTGCATGGCACCATGGGAGTTTGATAACCAGTCAGAATACTTACACAGGAACAGGAAACAGAGAGGTGGGACTAAACAGGGTATAAAAGCCTAGCAAGCCCCTCCCTCAGCCCTTCTCTTCTTCTCCACCAACATTGAAGCATGTGATCACCTTTTCTGTACAGGGCTCAAGCCATGTGGTCCTGTCCAACAATAAACCATCTTTCTAAGCAGCCTCCATGTCTCCAGTGTCTTTTTCCCCACTTGGAGCTGAACCCAAAAGGACATTTCTTTCAACAGAAGCATGCAGGGCAGAAACTTAAGAGAAAGCAATTTCTTAAGGCCACTGAATTCAGATCTAAACATTGGATGTTCTGAAATTATAATACATTATCTTAAAAGTTCTGATAAATGCAGGGTGTTACTGTGGAAGCGAGATATTCTGAAAGATTTCATCAGAATTAAAAAGGGTGACCTTCTTTTTTTAGCCTTTTTCAAAGATCCTTCATCTTTGATTGTTTATATTATAAGAACCATTATGCCCATTGCTGACATTTATGATAAAATGAGCACATGGCTAATTGGTTAAATAATGTGACATCAACATGTCACAAGTAGCTAGCGTTGTATAAGCAGAAAACAAATAGGGGAAAAAAATCTCTGAAGCCACAACAAAGGGTAAAAAAATTGTATTGTCACATCACACATATACTGTACACTAGAGGTAGGTTTCAAAAATTTTCACTATGGGTTGGTGGATGTGGCTAGGTGGGGGCATGTGATGAGTAGGTGTGGCCAACTTAACATCACTCGCACCCATGCCCACTTGTTGTGGCCCAGAAGGAGCCGTTGGAGCTGCCACCAGACTCCGACAGTGAGGGGCCCTATGAGTCGGCTCTGGAGGATATGGAGGACCCTGGACAGGGTTCCGACTCCGAACAGGGCGCAGAGAGGCTGGTTGGCCACCAGGAGGTGCCTGAGCCTTGGACCAGTGGGGAGGAGACAAGGGAGTGTGATCCCGACGTCATGCATTGGAGCAGTGGGGAGGAGCCAAGGGAGTTGTTCCTGGATGCCCGGCAACACTGGGCAGATCGACGTAGAGAGCAGCTACGCAGTTACCAAAGATAATTGGACCCAGGTGATTGTAATTAGGCTCCTCTCAAGATAGTATTTAAAGAGAGACTGGGAGGAGCCTGGTTTTGCAGGATTCAACGTCATTCCTAACGCTGGAGAAGCTGTTATCTGTCGAAGTCTGAGTTGCTGCCAAGGTTCTTATCTGTTTGTTATGCTTGGCTTTCAGCCACCGAGGTTTTGGTTTCTTGCTAATAAAGTGCTGTGAAATTCCAGTTAAGCTTGTCTCGGCATTCATTACTGGACGGAGAAGGGGGTCAGAACACCCACTCAATCACACACACACACACACCAAGCCATGCCCACAGGAAAAGAGAGGAAAATGTTTGAAATTTCTACTTATCTACCCCCACCTCTGTTTCCCCCTTTTTAGGGTTAGGATATCAGAATATTGGCGCCCAGTAAAAAGATAACTTCTTCAATATTTAAAGTGGGCTTACCCAATTGTAGTACTTTGGTAAGGACATTATGATGAAATAACTGGATGACATTCACCTCTTTACTTTCAACAAAGGCTTAGATGATATTTTTATATAGTTACATTCTCATATGCTTTCTGAGCTTTTTTGCTTTTGAATGTTACTGTTTTTGCTACTTTATTTATTCATTTCATTTCATTTATTGGGTTTGTATGCCGTCCACTCTCAAGAGACTCAGGGCGGCTTACAGGTAAAAAAGGAAGGGGAATACAAAAATTAAAAAAAAAGACAACATTAAAATTCCACAACATTCATAACTTAGGATGGGGCTGGATAAATCAACAGCCCCAGGCCTGCCGGAACAGCCAGGTCTTGGTTGCTTTGCGGAAGGCCGGAAGGGTAGTAAGGGTCCGGATCTCCACGGGAAGTTCGTTCCATAGGGCCGGAGCAGCTACAGAGAAGGCCCTCCCCCGGGGAGTCGCCAGCCGACATTGACCGGCAGATGGAATCCGGAGGAGGCCTAGTCTGTGAGATCTTATGGGTCTCTGGGAGGTAAATTTGTTTGTTTTTACCTGATCTTTATTATTTTTATAAACAACTGAAAGTGGTGAACATACCTAATCTTCCTCCTCCTATTTTTCCCACAACTAGGCTGGGGACAGGGTGACTGGCCCAAATTTACCCAGCTGACTTTTATGCCTAAGGTGGAACTAGAATTCACATTCTCCTGGTTTCTAGCCTGGGGCCTTAACCATTAGACCAAACTGGTTTTAAAACATTCTGTAATCTGCCCAGAAATCTAATGTATTTGAGTGGGGTAGATTAATATGACCAAAATAAGATTTTTCCCATCTTAGAAATGAGCAAATCATACTCTTAACTTTCAGAATATTCTACCTGCATGCACAGAGTCATATAAATATTGGCACTGCCTGATGATTTAATATATCATTGGAAATGCCAGCTCAAACTAGGATTGTAATCCATTCAGATATTTTATAAAAGCAATTTCTGCTGTCATCTTATGTGGAAACTTCCTGTACTGTATGGTTCGCAGAGAAATTGAATTTTTACCATAACAGTTTTTATTATCAGCAAAAGCAAAACAAAACAAACCACAAAATCATACATTTCTCATATGCTAAAGGAAACCAGGCTTTCATAAGTATTTATGTCATATTCTATAAATAAATTAACATTTAAGTCACCTTAATAGTAGAAATATGAGAAAGGAAGCATATAAATTATCGTAGACAGTCTAAATTGCTGAACAGTCCAGAAGTAAAGTATTGTTTTCAGATATAGAAACACAACAGTTCTTCAATAGATTAATGGATATTATTCTAGCTTTATTTTTAATCATAGTGTTCCCCCTTTATAGCATAGCAATTTTTATATAGTTCAAAAGTGTGTAAGCGCTCTTGAATTGAGTCTTCCAAAAGAATATTAACATACGAAAATTTTGTTTCATTTTGAGCATGAACTAGACAACAATTAACTGGACCTCTCAGCTTCTTCATGAAAAGTGTTGTTTGGGTTAGTGATATTTAGCTCTTAAATTAGCTTCTTCATATGTTCATTTATGAAATTCATTCCACCTCTTTATTCCATGCCTCCTTGTACTTTTGAGCATACAATTTAGTGTATTTTCAATTTTATAAGAACATATAAAACACTAATCGTAAAGGATGTTCTGAAGCACCTTTAGGAACTTCATTCGAAGTTTTTCTACATTAGATATTTTCACAAACCAGACTCTGGAAACTTCTGGATTTCTCCTTGCCTATTTTGGAAAAGATAAATCATTCAGTCAGATGCACTGAAGAGGACTGGAAAGGTTCAGATTTCTATTAAGCTGCTGTTATTTGTTCTGCTGAAATACTTCATTTCTTCAGAAGTTTCATTAATTCTCTTCATAAAGACCAAAAATGACTGCAAGGTTTTGTTCATAAAATTTCAACAACTTTGTGCAGAACTTTTGATTTATCAATTCCAAACATAAAAGAATGAAAGAATGATTAAATAAATGATTGACACAATTCAATCAGCAATCTTGGACATTGTCCCCTGAACAGAATAGGAGATGTGGAAAAGCAAAAAAAATATGAATGAAAGAATATTGAATTATTAAATTATACTTAAAGGAGACTATTATAAACATTATCAGTCTGAGAACTATCAGTTCCCCTTTAAGAAATAAAAATGGGAAAGTCCCAAAGTAAAGAATTGCTATAAAAGTTAGATATGTAGGCCTTAGTGTTCAACTTGGGACACAAAATGGGATCCTTATTAGATTTCAGATGGTGTCCCTAGGGAGAGATGGACCCCTGGCACCCAATAGCTTCCAGATCCATGCATTTTCTCTTATAATTTTCCTATAGGAGGACTCTAGAAAGATACCTTCATGATGGCGATGGCATTATCATAACTTGACAATAAAATGAATGAAACTTTCAATTACATTTAACAGTGGCCATGCAGAGAATGCATTGCAATGATTAATCCTAGAAGATGAGGAAAAAGCTAGTAATAATCTGCAATTTCTTTTTCTTTTCTTTAAGCTATGAAGTAAAAGTTCATTTCTAGTAACAATAGCAATACCAGTCCAGGGCATATTCCCAGGTTTTTTATCTTCTGAGATGTAGGCAGAGTGTTACTATCAATCACAGAAGTGTTAGATGTTCTCCAGAATCATGACCTTGTCTTCAGCATCAGGGGAACATAGAGATGTCATTGAACCAGTGGTGGGTTTCAAAAATTGTTCAAACCTACTCTGTGGGTGTGACCTCCTTTGTGGGAGTGGCTTGCCACCCATGTGACCAAATGGGAGTGGCTTGCCGCCCATGTGACCGGATATGAAGATGCCGACGACACTTGTCAGAACCACCTTAAATTACCTCACACACAGCACTGGCATGCATAAGAATATGATGTCAACTTGTTTTTTAAAAGGCATCTTTGGTTTGCGTTAAAACAACTTCAACACACGCAATGTTCTGATTGCACCACAAACGCAGTAGTCATCCTTACCTTTCACTGAGTTTTATAAATATGAGCATGATAGTGTAGAATAATCATATCCAAGGACCAGTGGTGGGTTTCAAAGAATTTTGGAACCTCTTCTGTAGGTGTGGCCTGCTTTCTGGGTCCACTGGTGGAACCTCTTCTAACCGGTTCTGTAGATTTGATGAACCGGTTCTACCGAATAGGTGCGAACTGGTAGGAACCCACCTCTGCACTGAACTATCTAATAGTTTTGATGGGAATCTGAACCTCAGAAATTCATCATATTTTCTTCTCATCCGAAGTAAACATTTCAACATGACCCAAACAACCCATTTTCTTAGAATTCTCCACCACATTGAAGAGTGCTCTTCATTTTTAGTGGCAGAATTTATATGAAAAGTTTAGTGTGAGGTTCTGTTTTTTTAAAAAATAAAACTTTAAATAAATGTGACATTTTGCTCCTTCAGAGTATGTTTCCTTCAGTACATATGTGAGAATGTGATGTCGCAAAGACTTCTTGTGAGCATTTCAGAAAGTATTTGAGAAGGTCATCAGTCTGATTTGAATGCACTAGAGCACCTTTATTTTCAACGCTAAGATAATGTGTTACATTGTTTTTGGTTTTGTTAAAAGCATTTCTAAAAACATTGCCATATGCTTTCATCTTTCTCAAGCAATCTCCATTGCCAGCTGGAAAGCAGTGAAGCACAGAAGATCATGCACATATCATTTTTTAATAAACAAAAAAACTAAAAACAACACAAAAGCCACAACCAACCTCACAACATGAATTGTTAAAGTTAAATTGAATTCCACCATGAGTCAAGCCAAATGCCCTTTCATCTGAGATGTTTGTCCTGGTTAACATAACAGCATTGTGAATAGGAATGATCATTCCACCATGAGTCAAGCCAAATGCCCTTTCATCTGAGATGTTGGTCCTGGTTAACATAACAGCATTGTGAATAGGAATGATCATTCCACCATGAGTCAAGCCAAATGCCCTTTCATCTGAGATTTTGGTCCTGGTTAACGTAACAGCGTTGTGAATAGGAATGATCAAGAAGAGAAGCTTCTGCAGTAACAAATTAAATTACAGGGAGCAAAAACTGAAGTCGTTAAGCAACAGACCCCCTGAAAAATCTTATTTAAATTGTTGAAACAACTTATTGACACAAAGGCAATGTTTATTTTTCAAGTGCCTATGTGGAAGGTACAATAGAAGCTTTTTTCAAATTGACTTTGAGGTTATAGTATAAACAGCACAATCTAACAGTGTAATGTGGTCTAATCGAACACATTTCAGTGGCTGGTATCATTAGGAATAAATTATTGATGATTTCTCACTGCATGGTAATTTTCTTTGTCCTATTGGGAGAGAAAAGAAAATCAAAACAAACATCTTATGGCTCTTTCTAATAATGAACATGAAGTTACATCAGTTTCATTTCTTTGGCTTGTGTCTTCAGTGACTATCCAGCATTCAAGTGGGAAGGGGGGAAAATGACATTAATTCTGCAAAGAAAATGTGTATCGATTTATCCTGGCAACACAAATAGGCTCTTATTTTCAGTAACTCAATTTCTCCCCAGGAGAGGGTAGATTTATAAAGAAGACACCTTACCCTAATGTTTAAAATATTTTTAAACATTTGATTATTACCCACAGTACTCTTCCCCAGTAGGATTGAATGTTCTGATTTCATGCACAGTAAAATCATACAAGAGGCAGGCTGAACCGTTTCATTGCATTTTTTTTCCACTGCGATTTGTCAATATAGCTTGTAGGAGCTTGAAACTGTGGCCTGATTCCCATAGCTAAAAATAAATGCAGTATATGATGAAGTCATTGTGTTTTCTAGTTGGCCATAGGGCAACGTGGTTGTTGATTGCCCCATTGTATAGCCAGAAATTGTTTTATTGTGTGGAAATAAGCAATTATGTGTATTTTTCTTTCAAGGGAACCACTTAGAGGATTTTTGTTCCATGCAGACAGCATTAATTTAAAGGCACTGCTTGGAGTAGGCATTTGAAAATATGAATCAGTCTTGCATCTCTGTTAAGGCAGCATTTAAGTTACATCCTTGAACCTCTTATAATGGTGATGTACAGGGAGCATTTTACTGGTATTTAGCAAGAGTGTCCTACAAAATTATCGTGCACTTGAATTAGAAACGTTATTTTCTCTTTTCTCCAAGAACAGATGGAGCCCCATGGAGCTGAACATGCTTTTCATTGCTAAAAACGACATGTAGCACTTTAGATCAGCATCTGCAGTCAAGTAAACCTGAGCATTAATCTGGCTGTAGTATAGGTTAGACGTATAATCCCCGAACTCCAGTCCTTCCGACGCGCCCTAAAAAGTTGGCTTTTCCAGCAAGCCGGCCTGGCCTGAACAAAATAAAATAAATGATTGATTATTGTTAATTATAATCGAATTTTTAAAAAATGTTATTGTTAATCTTAATTGGGTTTTTTTTTTTTGATACTCTATCTAATTTTTTTTAAACTTTTGTAATATGTGTTTTTTTTTAATGTTGTACGTCGCCCTGAGTTCTTGGGAGAAGGGCGGCATATAAATCCAATAAACCAAACCAAACCTAAGTAATTTTTCCGATACAAAAAACACATAGTGAGAAGTTGAGTTGCAAAATTAGGTTTAGGAAAGGAGAACTAGCTTTGGTTGTATTTAAAGGCCATAAAAATCAGTTTTTTTGGCATTAAATCTGTTCCCTTATTCCAGGAGAGCATATTTCTCCAGTTACTAAATGTAAAACATGCACTGTTGTTCATAATATATAATAATGTGATTATATGAGATTGCTGTGCTGGGTCAAATCCAAGTCTGTCATACCAATATTATGTTCCCAAAAGGGCTCAGTATTAGAAAAAAAGGTGTTGGTAGGACATAACACCAACCTCTATTCCATATTGTTCATTTCTAGCAGCTGCTATTTAGAGATACAATAAAGGTATTACGTAGTGGTGGGTTTCAAAATTTTTAAGAACCTATTCTGTGGGTGTGGCCTATTTTGTGGGCGTGGCTTGGCAGTCATGTGACCGGGTAGGTATAAACAACTTGACATCACTCATGCACAGTCACATGACCACCATCCCCAAGCCATGTGGCAAAAATTTTTGGGACTCCTATGAGGGGGGTGGGGGAAAGAGAGGGGAAATTTCACCATCCGGTTCTCCCGAGCCGGTGCGAACCGGCAGAAACCCACCACTGGTATTATGTATGCAATAGCCATTGCTAAACCTATTTCCCATGAATTTGTCTAATGGTTTTTAAAAATTACAAGCTTTTCTTCTTTTCCTTTTCGTTTTATTCCCACAATATTTCCGTGAATTAGATTAATCTTTGAGGATTACTAGCACAATAAGCTTCATGAATGAATGGGGATTTTTCTCAGATTAAAAGATAAAATAACTGTCAAGCTGAAACATAATTGCATACCACCATGCCTTTATCAGTACTGCATGTTGCTTCCAGTAAATTCTTATACGGATAGAAACTGGCCATTTTTAAAACAATTAGTACTGCAATATTTCTAGTTGGGAACCCTATTTTTAGGTCATATGATGAGGAATTTCCACATGAGAATCAGACAAATTAAAAAGGACTATTAAAGGAGGATAGCAATAGCAATAGCGGTTAGACTTATATACCACTTCATAGGGCTTTCAGCCCTCTCTAAGCGATTTACAGAGTCAGCATATTGCCCCCAAGAATCCGGGTCCTCATTTTACCCACCTCGGAAGGATGGAAGGCTGAGTCAACCTTGAGCCAGTGAGATTTGAACAGCCGAACTGCAGCCTGCAGTGCTGCACTCTAACCACTGTGCCACCTCGGCTCTTCTTAGGATGCAAATAGACTCAGTCTTGCTGTATTTCCTATGGAGTTTCAGGGCATGTGGTTTCCTATTGCTGATAATTATGTCCTTATTCCTTCTTGCTTTAGAAGGGGGACATCTTTGTGTCCCGTCCCCCCACCAATAAGATTGGCTTATTGTGTTATTTTTCTGTCAGCATCCATCTCTGGATCTCAATACTTATAATAATGGACAATTTTGCTTTCACAAGAAATAAATATTTTGAGAGGCATAAATGCAATAGTTAGAATCAAGATCTGAGTTAGATTTTATATAGAGCTGTCATCTCAATAAATCTGCTGTTATAGGTAATGTCTCATATAAGAAAACTAATCAAAGCAGTCTAAGAAAATATGTTAGCTCACAGCTGTTTTCAGTGAATTTTGTGTTATTTTGTTACTTATATGGATAAGTGTTGTGGCCCAGCAGAAGCCGTTGGAGCTGCCACCAGACTCCGACAGCAAGGGGCCCTATGAGTTGGCCCTGGAGGATGTGGAGGACCCGGGACAGGGTTCTGACTCCGAGCAGGGTACAGAGAGACTGGTTGGCCACCAGGTGGTGCCTGAGCCTTGGACCAGTGGGGAGGTGACAAGGGAGAGTGATCCAGAAACCAGCAGTGAGTTGTTCTTGGATGCACACCATCGAAGAGCTACTCGGTGTCAAGAACAATTACGCAATTACAGGAGGTAATTGCACTCAGCTGGTGGTAATTAGGCTCCTCTCCAGACTATAAAAAAGACTGCTTGTGACACGCCCCTTTTGCAGAAGTTAACGCATTGACTAAAGAGAACGTAACTAACTTGGCAGGCTGGATTGCTGCCAAGGTTTGTCTGAATTGCTGCCAAGGTTTGTCGGACTTGCTGCCAAGGTCCTTATCTGTTTGTTTGCTTGGCTTTCAGCGACCGAGATTGTGGCTTCTTGCTATTAAAAGTACATTCTAGTTAAGCTTGTCTTGGCTTTCGTTACTGGACGGAGGAGGGAGTCAGAACAGATAAGTGTACTCTGTCACTCTAGTGCATCAGGACGGGTAACAGATACAATGTCAGGTGATAAAGATTACTGTGTATAAGAGAACAAAAATGTTAAAGTGAATCCCTAAATCTTTCCTCTAGGTAGTGGTGGGTTCCAGCCGTACGGCCATACCGGTAGTAGCAGGGAGCAGCTGACAGTGTACCTGTATGGTGGCTCATTTGGCCCACCTACCCGCTCGCGTTCTATACCTGTTTTTAAAGCAACTGGACAATTGCGCATGTGCACACAGTGTGTGGCTCCTGCGCAACCTTTGACAAGCAGCTGGGTGTCGCGGGGGCGGTGGAGTGTGCATGTGTGCACGAACAGGACGCCCGGCCCCATGAGCAGTGTACCAGTAGCGATGGGGAGAGGAACCCACCACTGCCTCTAGGGTCTCTTTCCACTGACTTAGGTAGGAGCCAGCAAATGCATATCTGTTCTGTCCCCCCTTCTCTGCTCGTTAACAAATGGCAGGCAAACAAACTTAAAAGGAACTTTCTTTATCAGTTCTCAGCTCAGACTGGCTTCAAGCCCAAAAATAACATAAATACAGTCTCTAACGAGATAACGGAATGAAAAACAAATCTTTCTTACGGCAACACATGTTGAACAAAACAAAAGCAAAACACTTCTTCCAAAGTCTCTAAGAATCAGGGTTACAGAAATCAAAACACTTGATGTTGATGTTGATTTTATTTATATGCCGCCCTTTTCCCCTGAAGGGGACTCAGGGCGGCTCACAACTCAACTAGGGAAGGGGGATACAAACAAGAATTTAAAACGACATAAACAACAATACATAATTAAAACACAACAGTCATACCAATTGGAGACGGGGGCAACAGTTCTTTAGCCCCAGGCCTGTCGGAACAGCCAGGTTTTAAGGGCTTTGCGGAAGGCCTGGAGGGTGGTGAGGGTTCGAATCTCCACGGGGAGTTCGTTCCAGAGGGTCGGAGCAGCCACAGAGAAGGCTCTCCTCTGAGTAGTCGGCAGTCGACACTGACCGGCGGATGGAATTCAGAGGAGGCCTAATCTGTGGGATCTAATTGGTCTAGTGGAGGTAATTGGCAGCAGGCGGTCTCTCCAAGTGTATCTTCTTGAATCAGGGTTACAGAAAACAAAGCACTTTTCCAAGTGTATCTTACATAAACCACGATTGATGATCCATCAATGTTGAACGAACCAAGGAACGTTGACTCCTGCAACTAGGGCGTGGCACCATCCGTCCTTTTATCCCCCAAACCCCACTAACGAGCCCCAGCTGCATCGTTAATCTTGCATTCCGAAAAGACTCACAGAAGACTGCTGCTGAGTCACAACACATATCTATCTTGAAAACCCAGCACATTGATAAAAGTTACATAGATTAAGCTTTGATATGTTCTTAGTTCATAGATAATTGGACACATCTCTTGAGTTTTTCATATAATCAGCAAGAACCTGTATGTATCTTATAGGAAAGATTATGCTCAATAAGTAATTGGTAAATTTGAAGGCATCCTAGAGCCTGGGTTGAAAGTCTCTCTTGTTCTTAAATGCACAACACTCTATTATAAAGATATTTGCAACAAAAATGAGGACACTGTAGTGACATTTACACAGTTTCACCAAAAAGATCTATATCTTAAGGAGAGATAGAGGGAGATATAGCTCAATCATCCGTTGTTGTGCTATTCATGGTGCAAAAATGTTTAGGGTACAAAATTTAGTCCAACATCTTTATCTGGCATAAGGGCAAGGATGGTCCCTCTCCTAATTTAAGCTAATATCCTATTATAAGTTGCAGCTTTCACAGTTCCCTAGAGACAGACAAAGAATAAATAACAAGGGCAAAGTAAGAGCAGTTCCATGAGTGGATAGCTCCTGGTGCTGACAATAAAAAACATTGGTTGTTTTTTTCTCTTCGGATTAGGGAAAAATGAGATGGCAAAACATGGAAGTGATAACAGTTAACTGTAATGTGGAGGCTTACCCACTTTGTAAAGTTATAAAGCAAATGTTTACAAAAAGATAGACTAGTGTAGTTGCTCCTTGCCTAGGATTTTTCTATTTCATCTCAGCTTGCTTTTTTTCCTTAGCAAGCAGTCCCATTTCCAAACAGCATTGTGCTGTAGCCACCCACTTCCCCCACCTAACGCTGCCTATGTCGAATTCACTTATAAAACTGAATAGTAGTATTGCAAATAATAACAACAACAACAACAACAACAACAATAATAATTTGTGCGAACATACGCCTGAAAAAGTCACCGAAAATCAGATGGTCAAGATCTTATGAGATCACCAGACATCACACTGGTTGAGAAAAATAAGGTTACAATCATAGACATCGCGATACCAGGTGATAACAGGGTCGATGAGAAGGAATATGAATCAACTAGTCGACTAGTAATCAATGCCACATCCGGCGAAACAACTGGCCGCTGTGATACAATTCTGTTGTTGCAATAATAATAATAATAATAATAATAATAATAAATAATTACTAATAATAATTAATAATAATAACTAATAATTAATAATAACTAATTATTATTATTATTATTAATAATAATAATAATAATAGAGGCTTACAATTTGATTTGTAGCCTGCAACCTCCCCCTTTTTTAAAAAAAAATACAATTAATTATTTTTTAAAAAAAATCCAGTGAAAGTTGTCTTTATGCAAAGTGATGGTGTTCTCAATCACATTGAGAACCCAAGTATAAAGTACTTGTTCCTGTACATAAAAGCAGTAAGATGAGGACATGTGGGTAGGGCAGCATGGAATGATGCAAATACCACTATCCCTTCTGTTGACTGGCCTGATCCTTTGGTGGGTGTCTGTCCGTGGGATGTTTTCAGCTCTTTATTGCATAGGCTGTAGAGGTAAAAAGTGCTTATTTGTTAAAAATTAAGGTTTCAACTTTTAGCAGAGTAGTGTTACCCGTTGCGCATCCACAAACAGGTGGTTACTGTCATTTGTGCATTAAGGGCTCTTTAGATCTAGTAGATACATTCTAGTAGAGATTTATCTCATCAGGATTAAATATCTCAATGATTCTACCCTCACAATTAAAAACAAGAAAACGAAAGCTTTCCACTCATAAGCAATTAGCATACCTGAATGAAGCTGGCTTTGTGTCTCTCTTAAATTTCAAAATTTTTGGTGGGTAAGAAGAGTTTTACATTGGAAGGATTCAAACATGGAATGGTGACTTGACAAAAGAGCGAATGACAAAACCGCGCCCGACTAAACCGCGTCGCTAAAACCGCGACGTCATCAATGCGCCGACAACAGCGCGTTGACAACAGCGCTTCGACAGAAGGGCGATTTAAGTTAAGGTAAGGGTTAGGTTTAGGGTTAGGTTTAGGGTTAGGTTTAGCATTAGATTTAGCGTTACGTTTAGGGTTAGGGTTAGCGTTACATTTAGGGTTAGGGTTAGGGTTACGTTTAGGGTTAGGTTTAGATTTAGGGTTAGGTTTAGTTTTACAGCACGCTTCTGTCGCCGCGCTATTTTTGGCGCGATTCAGCGCTCATTCATCAGAGCGCTTTACAACACGCGGTTTTGTCACTGCGGTTTAGTCTGGCGCGGTTTTGTTGTTCACCCTTTTGTCGGTGAACCACAAGCAATACATCATGCTGATTGCTGATAACTCTTGAATGATCAATTGATACTGGAATCTCTAAAGGAAACAAGCAAGTGGCTTGATGACAACCCTATTAGCATACAATTGTCTCCATTTATAAGGAAAAAATATTGTAGGGTCAGCAAACAATGGTTACTATGGTTGTTCCTTACTTTTATTGATTTTTTTAAGAACAGTAAAAACTAATGCAAATTTAACTTGAAGGAAAAATGTGCAGAAAGTGCAGAAAAAAGAAAAAGGGGAAAAAAAATCAATAAAGGAAATAATAAAGATGTTTTGTTTGTCTGGCCTGGAGAAAGAGCAACTTCCCTCAGCAGGGGGTTAGATTAGAAGACCTCTAAGGTCTCTTCCAGTCCTATAATTCCATGATTTTAAATTGTTCCCAACTTTCATCAGACCAAACATATAGACCAAGCTAATATAATAACTTTTCGGCCTCTTTTAAAGTTACATTTTTTTTAAAACAAAACCCTCTTCTTCCTGTAGGCTGACTTCATGTACACTCAACATTATCTTCTCAGTCCTGGTTCAACAAAAAGTCTATTAGGAGTTATCAGAAATATCAGACAAACAGTTTATGCCTGACCAACAATCCCACTTTATATTTCTTTGTGTATTTGTGTTTCACAACCTTAACCTTTAAATCATTCCGATGGCATGGGGCAAGATTTGATGGTTCATCAGTGTTTGGCATTCAGGAGGAGCCTGCAAAGCGTTTACCATTTTACTTTGTAAATCCCATAAAGAGGCTTCATTTAGGATTTCTTGTCACAGATATTCCATCTGTGTATTCCAGATCCTTTTCTTTATTGGTTTTTTAAATCCCCATTTTGATAATCTCAATTTGTTGATAATCATGTTGTCTTCCATGCCTCCAAACTCTACAATGTGATCAAGCAAAGCAAGTAGTAATCAGTAGATTGAAGGACATGGAGTTCCAAGAAGAACTAAATAGGTTGCCTCTCCACAGTAGGGACAGAATCAAACATGGAGTGTGTGTATCGGCAAGATATCTAAATGACCTGATCTTCCCAACACAAAGAATAGCTTTCTTCAGAGCCAGATTTAACATTCTTCCTTCAGCACTCCTCCAGGGCAGGTATAAGAGAACACCTATAGCAGAACGGGTTTGTATATGTGGTAAAGGAGAAGTGGAAGATAATTCACATATTCTATTTACACTGCGAGCTATACAGAGCTTGTAGGTCTGCACATATTCTCCCCTTATTAGAGAGATTGCCAGGGAGGGCAGACCATTTTTATCTAGGCTTTCTCCTCCAGGACACTAACCCGGTTACCACGTATGCAATGGCAAAGTTCTGTGCTGCTGCAAAGAACCGAGGTGGCGCAGTGGTTAAATGCAGCACTGCAGGCTACTTCAGCTGACTGCAGTTCTGCAGTTCGGCTGTTCAAATCTCATCGGCTCAGGGTTGACTCAGCCTTCCATCCTTCGGAGGTGGGTAAAATGAGGACCCGGATTGTTGGGGGCAATATGCTGACTCTGTAAACCGCTTAGAGAGGGCTGAAGGCCCTCTGAAGCGGTATATAAGTCTAACTGCTATTGCTATTGCTATCTTCTCCACTCCAGTTTATATCTCTCATTTGAGTGATCCTTGAGATATGCTGATATTTTAGCCATATCTGCTATGTTTGTTACTTTTACTGTCCATTCTTGAATAGTAGGCAAATCTTCCTTCTTCCAGTATTGCGCCACCAACAGTCTTGCTGCCGTTATTAAATACAAAATCAAGTTAGTCTCTATAACAGTACAATCAGTAATTATACCTAACAAGAATAACTGAGGGGTAAACTTTATCCTTTTTTAAAGAACATTTTGCACAATCCACCATATTTTTTATCCAAAATGCTTTTACCTTTTTACAAGCCCACCATATATGATAATATGTAGCATTGAGACAATCACATCTCCAGCATTTAGGTTGTAAATTCGGATACATACAGGCCAGTTTTTTAGGATCTTAAAAATTAGGAGCCATCATGGTTATCTTAAAGGACAATAGCAATAGCACTTGGATTTATATACTGCTCCATAGTGCTTTATAGCACTCGCTGTGTGGTTTACAAATGTCACTATATTTCCTCCAACAATCTGGCTCCTCGTTTTACTGACCTCGGGAAGATGGAAGGCTGAGTCAGGATCAAACTCCTGGCTGTGAGCAGAATCAGACTGCAACACTGGATTCTAACTGCTGCACCACCATGGCTCCTAGTTGAGCGTCACTGAGATAAACTTAAATACTTTTTAATTACAATGACCGAGCTAAGGATGTATTGTACTTCTCCCTGGGAGATCAATAATACAAGTAGTCCTCAACTTACAATCACAATGGATCCCAAAATTTATGTTGTGAAGTGGGACATTTAAGGGAGTTTTTTTCCCCATTTTACAACCCTTCTTGCCACGGTTGTTAAGTGAATCACTGCAGTTATTAAGTTGGTAACAGGGTTGTTAATTGAATCTGGCTTCCACATTAACTTTGCTTGTCACAGGATCGCAAAAGGTGATAATATGATCCCAGAACACTGCAACCATCATAAATATGAGGTAGTTGGCAAGCGTCTAAATGTTGATTGTGTGACCATGGGGCAGTGGTGGGTTTCAAAAATTGTTCGAACCTACTCTGTGGGTGTGGCCTCCTTTGTGGGAGTGGCTTGCCCCCCATGTGACTGGATGGGAGTGGCTTGCCGCCACTGACTGAAGGTGATTCTGCACCTAATAACGGCAGCAAGACTGTTGGTGGCGCAATACTGGAAGAAGGAAGACTTGCCTTGATGGGAGTGGCTTGCCGCCCATGTGACTGGATATGAAGATGCCGACGACACTTGTCAGAACCACCTTAAATTACCTCACACACAGCACAGGGATGCATAAGAATATGATGTAAACTTGTTTTTTAAAAGGCATCTTTGGTTTGCGTTAAAACAACTTCAACACACGCAATGTTCTGATTGCACCACAAACGCAGTCGTCATCCTTACCTTTCACAGAGGCACTGAGTTTTATAAATATGAGCATGATAGTGTAGAATAATCACATCCAAGGACCAGTTGTGGGTTTCAAAAAAGTTTGGAACCTCTTCTGTAGGTGTGGCCTGCTTTCCGGGTCCACTGGTGGAACCTCTTCTAACCGGTTCGGCAGATTTGATGAACCGGTTCTACCGAATAGGTGCGGACTGGTAGGAACCCACCTCTGCCATGGGGATGCCACAATGGTTGTAAGTATGAAAAATGACCATAAATCACTTTTTCAGTGCTGTTGCATCTTTAAATGGTCACTAAGCTAACTTGTAAGTTAAGGACTTCTTCTATTTAAGATTTATATTTGAGTAGACTAGTTTATCAGGTTTAATTAGAATTATGTGAAATAAAACTTCCCAATGTTAAACAACATGATTAGTATGTTGTATTCTCAAATATTCCATATACATATATAGACTAATTTGATCAAATATACTTTATTATTTTTTTAAATAATACATGTCAAAATTTATTTTTGTATTGCAAAAGTATTTTCAAGTTTTTTTTTACTGACAACAAAATAAAGTATCCTTTTAATAGACAATTGGATTACATGTGGTGCATATTTTAAATTGAAAATATGTCACATAAGTGAAGGATACACTGTTGGACATCTTTTTAGAAGATTTAATCATCTTAATGCAGATTCTGCAAAAAACAGGTCCTCACTCTAGATGGTATTGGACATTTCCCTTAATTTCACTTGAAGGAAAGTGAAATGAAATCATCCTGCCAAATATTCTGTTCCATATTTGTACTTTCATGCACGGAACAAGTGCTTCATCCTGTAGGAAGAACCAGAAAAACCTCAGTAGCCAGTATGGAGATGAGCATTATTGCTTTCTATTAATGAACTGTTATTAAGAGATCCAGAAGTACTGAGGTAAGGATATTAGCAACTCCCTTCCTTTGTGCAGCAAAATTAAAATCTCTCATTCCAAGGAGGTGCTTTTTAATTTTTTTTTTGAATAAAACAGCTATACCAAATTCTGGGGCCTTTTAGATATGTTGAGACATCATTCTTGGAAACTCTGGAAATGAGACCAGACATAGAGGAGGCTGATTTGGGAAGAAATGGACTATAACTTCATACTTTCCAAATGGCAGCCGTCTGAATTTACTAGGCATGGCTCCTCCATTGTGAAATATGTCATGTGTCAATTTTGAACAAGCATTTTCTTTCCTTCCTTCCTTCCTTCCTTCCTTCCTTCCTTCCTTCCTTCCTTCCTTCCTTCCTTCCTTCCTTCCTTCCTCCCTCCCTCCCTCCCTCCCTCCCTCCCTCCTTCCTTCCTTCCTTCCTTCCTTCCAGTGGTGGGATTCAAATAATTTAACAACTGGTTCTCTGCCCTAATGACTGTCTGTGTAGGTGGGGCTCGGTGGTCATGTGACTGGGGCGTGGCCAACTCAAGGTCACTCAGGTCGATGGGCGCTTCACCTTAGTTATTACAATGTAATAAGGGTTAACTGGAGAGGCAGTTTCTGTAAGCAGGGCAATAAAGATTAGGCTAGAAACAACACCAGAATTTTTTCCTTCCTGCCTTCCTTATAGGATTAGCCCTGTAAAGTGGGGAAAAAAGTAAAATAAGATTTCTTCCAACAACCGGTTCTCCGAACTGCTTAGAAAGTTACAAACTGGTTCTCCCGAATAGGTGCGAACCGGCTGAATCCCATCACTGATTCATTCATTCATTTCATTCATATTTGTGTGCCACCATAGCAATATAGCAATAGCAGCAGACTTATATACCGCTTCATAGGCCTTTCAGGCCTCTCTAAGCGGTTTACAGAGAGTCAGCATATTGCCCCCAACAATCTGGGTCCTCATTTTACCCACCTCGGAAGGATGGAAGGCTGAGTCAACCCTGAGCCGGTGAGATTTGAACCGCTGACCTGCTGATCTAGCAGTAGCCTGCAGTGCTGCATTTAACCACTGCGCCACCTTGGACCATCATGTCCAGTTGTTTCTAGGAGTGAAAATGTGGATTTTAGAATGAAAACACATTTTTCCTCTGCTTCATTCTTTCCTCTTTCTCTCTAAAGTGTCCTATGTGTTTATGACCATGAGAAATTGGGATCTTATTTGACTGCTTCAAATGGTTTTGAGTGTATGCCCAAAAGGCACTTAGTTCTTCATTTAATATTAGCAGGAAGTGAACAAAGCTTCCTTGCCACCTTTTCCAACCTCAGTGGAGAATTGAAAAATAATGGGAAAATATTGAAAAACGCTTGGAGGGATAGGACTATAATTCATTGCAAGTGCCGGTAGAAAACATTTGTCCTGTGGTGTTATTTAGTGACAATCCAATGTTTGTAAATACTTTCATTAGTACTTTGGCCATATCCTGTGAATGAAAAGAAATTCTGCACCTGCAACAAATTATTACTATAGGTAATCCTCAACTTAAGACCACAACTGAGGCCAAAAATTCTTTTTAAAAATAACTTCTTTTTATTTTTAAGCAAGACAGTTGTTAAATGAGTTTTGTTCCACAGTTGTTAAGTGAATCATTGCCGTTGTTAAGTTAGTAACATGGTTGTTAAGTGAATCTGACTTCCCCAGTGATTTAGCTTGTCAGAATGTTGCAAAACATAATCACATGACCCTGGGACATTCCACCATCAATAGCAATAGCAGTCAGACTTATATACCGCTTCATAGGGCTTTCAGCCCTCTCTAAGCGGTTTACAGAGTCAGCATATCGCCCCCACAGTCTGGGTCCTCATTTCACCCACCTCAGAAGGATGGAAGGCTGAGTCAACCTTGAGCCGGTGAGATTAGAACCACTGAACTGCAGATAACAGTCAGCTGAAGTGGCCTGCAGTACTGCACCCTAACCACTGCGCCACCTCAGCTCATAAATGTGAGCCATTTGGCAAGCGCTTGAATTTTGATCACATGATTGTGGGGACACGGCAATGATCAAGGGCTACCTTTAACCTATAAGTTCAGAAATGGTATCTTGAAAATTAAACCTCAGAATGAGCTGAAGGAAGCAAAGGATATACCTATAATAGCCAAAAAGCTGCTTCATATAGGTTCAATATAAACCTGGAAAGTATCTCTATTCCAATATTCCTTGGTGATTATGCCCAAAATATAAAAGTTAAGAAAGAGAGGGAAGAATTTACAGATTGAAAGAAATTATGATGTGACTTGGGAGCTACTGGGTCCCATTATTCCTGAGTCCTCATTCTCTGTTATCAAGTATGGTTGACAGGAGGAACATTAGTTCTACCTCTTCCAGTTAGAAGGATGGTGAAGGAAAGGTTTCCTCTTTCTTCTTGTTGCTTGGATGAAATCTTACGCTGTGTCTTTTTCCCCCTGTGTTTTTTTCTGTGGAAGAAAGAAGAAAGCAGTTATAATTTCCACAACATCCAGTCCTCCTCTCTTTCCTCCCCCTGAATAGCAATAGCAATAGCAGTTGGACTT
This sequence comes from Thamnophis elegans, assembly GCF_009769535.1. Classification (NCBI taxonomy): domain Eukaryota; kingdom Metazoa; phylum Chordata; class Lepidosauria; order Squamata; family Natricidae; genus Thamnophis; species Thamnophis elegans. The sequence continues at coordinate 10,047,382 of NC_045551.1, forward strand.
ATATACCGCTTCATAGGGCTTTCAGGCCTCTCTAAGTGGTTTACAGAGTCAGCATATCACCCCCACAATCTGGGTCCTCATTTTACCCACCTCGGAAGGATGGAAGATTGAGTCACCCCTGAGCCGGTGAGATTTGAACCGCTGAACTGCAGATAACAGTCAGCTGAAGTGGCCTGCAGTACTGCATTCTACCCATTGTGCCACCTCGGCTCTTCAGTCTTCTCTTGGATTTCAGTCTTCTCTTGGACAAGAAGCAAGCAAGGAAGTGTACCATAGAGCTCCAAGTCTCATCATCCAATGCATCCATCTAGTAAACCAGATAGAAAATCAAAGGAAATACCCCTTGACCTAAAGTTATTAGCTACCAGTTGGGAAAGTGACAACAGAAAGATTAATGTACTCGTAAGACATCTTGAAGGACAGATTAGTCCTAGAGATATCCATTAAAGTTCTCAAGACAGATAAAAGACAGTCATATCTCTTCAAGAACAAAGAGAAACATCTCAGGATTAATAGGGCAATAGAACATTCATGGGATGTGAGTACACTAAAGCAGATAACTTGAAAAACACTTTCTCCAGTGAGTTTTTAATCCTCTTTACAATACTAAAGAAATATGGGGATTGGTGAGCCATCTTCAACTTCAGACTAATTCACGAGGCATTGAACTCCCAAGATTGGGATATTAAAGTTAAGGGAGGAAGACCTTGTACTGAATGACTTTCTTGCCTTAGTGGAGTGGTCAGAGACCTATCTGCCCATCCAATTAGAACTCACATGATAAACTCCTCGCTATACAAAGGAAATGAGGAGTTTCAGTTGAGAGCACTCCCTTTCAGATTGGCATCAGATTGCTCACTCCAGTGATGGCAGCACTCAAGATCATGCCTGCTTTGATTACCAGAACACCCTTTCTGGAAAAAGGCAGTAAATAGCCTCCACTTTAATTGTTGCAAGGAAGTAAGTAAAGTAAGTAAAATCTTTATTACGGTCAAAGACCAGCAATACACATTAGTTTTTACCCTATGTTAAAAAATACTAACATTAAAATATAATTAAAAAGTATTGCCATTAAAAGTGGATAATAACATAATGGTCCAAAGATTGTTAAAGGTATGTCCAGATAATTGGTACAAGATGACAACTATACTTCTGTAGCCAATTTTTTTCTTATGGACATAGCAATAGCAGTTAGACTTACATACCGCTTCATAGGGCTTTCAGCCCTCTCTAAGCGGTTTACAGAGTCAGCATATTGCCCCCAACAACAATCCAGGTCCTCATTTTACCCACCTCGGAAGGATGGAAGGATGAGTCAACCCTGAGCCGGTGAGATTTGAACAACCGAACTGCAGTACTGCAGTCAGCTGAAGTAGCCTGCAGTGCTGCATTTAACCACTGCGCCACCTCGGCTCTTTGCAGCAGCACAGAACTTTGCCATTGCATACGTGGTAACCGGGTTAGTGTCCTGGAGGAGAAAGCCTAGATAAAAATGGTCTGCCCTCCCTGGCAATCTCTTTAATAAGGGGAGAATATGTGCAGACCTACAAGCTCTGTATAGCTGGCAGTGTAATAGAACGTGTGAATTATCTTCCACTTCTCCTTTACCACATATACAAATGCGTTCTGCTATAGGTGTTCTCTTATAGCTGCCTTGGAGGAGTGCTGAAGGAAGAATGTTAAATCTGGCTCTGAAGAAAGCTATTCTTTGTTTTTGGGAGATCAGGTCATTTAGATCAGTGGTCCCCAACCTTTTTATCGCCGCGGACCAGTCAGCCTTTGATAATTTTATCGTGGCCCGCTGAGGGCGCGCAGGAGTGGGGGGGCGTTGTTCGCGCGCGCTGTAAAATGTAAAATTTTATTGAATATTAACTAGGTTGCTTCTTTTAAGCTATTTTAATGTTTTAAAAAGTAAAATCTGATTTGACAACATTCTCAAGAGTAGTACATGAAAATTTGGCATAAACCTGCGTTATTCTTAGGTGAACATTCTGAGTAAGTTCTAAATAGCCGAATTTCTCTATTTCCTTTTGAGCCTGTATCCGCAAGACTCCATGCAACACATTCAAGGAACTCATATCCCTCCATGAAGTATGGAGCATTCCCAGAGTTTACAGAATACGCATCTTGACACCATATTTGACTCTTCACAAGGAGTAGAATACACAGCTATAAAACGGTCGGGGGGCGGCAACGGGCGCTTCACCAGGCGGGTCGAAGGAGCCGCAGTCGGCTTGGCATTCGGGGCTGGGCGGGAGGCCTGGCGCACCGAAGCCTTCGCCTCTCGGAAGTGTCAGCGAACCGCCTGGCGACACGGGAGGTCGGCCGCCTGCCCCCTCCCCTCCATGGGAAGCACGAGGCTCCGCGTCGTTTCAGGCCGAGCGGCCGCCAGGCCAAGTGCGCGCCTTCGCTTCGGCGACAAAATGACAGCCCTGGAGAGCTACTGTGGTGCCAGGCTGGGCGAAGGGAGCCGCCGGCGGCGGGCGGGCGCCCTCCCCTCCCTCCCGCAGCGGAGCCTCCCTCGGCCTCTCGGAACGGCGAAGCTCCCCAAGTTCCCCCGAAACGGCCGCGCTGCGCCCCTCCCCCCCGCAACCTTAGTTTCTCCTTGGGAGGAAAATGCAGCGCCGCCGCCCCCTCCTTCCCCCCCTCGTCATTCCACGGGGCAGGCGGGCCGGGCGAGTCCGCGGACAAAGTTTCGCCTCCCAGGCAGCCTCCGCCAGCAGCATCCCAAGTTCGGGCCGAGGCCGCCACCGCCGCCCCCTCCCTCACGGGGCGAGCAGAGCAAGAGGGCGGGGGGGAGATCAGCTATCATGGCCCCCGGCCGCTGTGCGGCCCGGTGCCAGGTACTCCACGGCCCGGCACCGGTCCGCGGACCGGGGGTTGGGGACCACTGATTTAGATATCTTGCCGATTCCCACACACCCAGTTTGTTGCAAGGAAGATAGTTTCATGGTTAACCTAAACCAAAACTACACTAATGCCATTGAACAGGTACAGAGTCAGCCCAGGGAAAATGAAGTTGTTCCTGTCCTAGATATACATTTGTAAGCTTTGAAAGAGTATGGAAAATATACTGATCCTTAAGAAGTGGGCAAGTTGAATTCATAGGACTGGATTGAGTCCCATGGGGCTCCTTCCCCTCCAAACTGCTATCTCTGCTGTTTCACTTGCATAATGGTTCCAAGCAAGATAATCCAAATCTTTACATTGGTGGCTGCTCCCAACGTGGCATAGGAAATGTCCACTCGGGGAGCTGATTAAAGAAATGCTGGTCTGACAGGATGGAAAGTATGCTTCTAATATAGATCAGTGTTTCATTATGAGACTGGGGACTAATTAGGCTATCAGATCAGGGGTGAGGTTGCCACCTACTGGTATAAACAAAAATATTATAATAAAGCCCATTAGCTCATCACCGCAGATCCAGATCAGAGAGACATTAGACAGAAACGTGTGTCTAATAATACGGGCAAAGGAATGCCTGTTGTCTATATTAATGGAGTATAAAATGGGACCATTGGACAACACAGCAGACTCCCTGGGTTACCAATGGCCACTACATTTGGAGATTTTTAATGAGATCTTAAAAAGATGGAGATGCCCCATTGTTAAACTGTGAATATGAATATTGGCAAGGTGCAGCATTTTTTCCCCCTCCCTGTTACAAGACAACAGAGCAGGAGGGTTGCTGATGTTGCAATGTTTTTGGATAGTAGCGCCATCCAAATGGGGAATCTAGAGAAGGCTAAATTGATTCTAACTGGGAGATTGCTCTCTGTCTACTTAGAGATGAGCAAAGAACATACAAGTCATCTCCTCTGGACTTCCCTTCAAGAGTCTGATACTATTAAAAAGAGCCGAGGTGGCGCAGTGGTTAGGGTGCAGTACTGCAGGCCACTTCAGCTGACTGTTATCTGCAGTTCGGCGGTTCTAATCTCACCGGCTCAGGGTTGACTCATCCTTCCATCCTTCCAAGGTGGGTGAAATGAGGACCCAGACTGGGGGGGGGGGGGGCGATATGCTGACTCTGTAAACTGCTTAGAGAGGGCTGAAAGCCCTATGAAGCGGTATATAAGTCTAACTCCACCCCGAGTCCTACGGGATTGGGCAGCATACAAATCTATTAAATTACTAATTACTATTACTATACCTACATACAAATAAGCTACATCTAGGCACTTGGAAAAAGGAGCAGCTTCTGAATAACTTCCACATTATGTGTTGGAGACAGTCTTGGATTCAATGCAACCAGTCACCCCAAGATCTATCAGAGGATTTGACAAACTTTTTTTTTAATGAAAATTTTGAAAAAAAGAAACTTTTACAAATATTTACTTCCCTCCCCCCAGCCCCCCCCCAACCTCCCCCCCCAACTTCCCAGAACCAATACAGAGTATAGATCTTTAACAAAAACATTCTAAGATAAACTTTAAAAAAAAGTTAATATAATCTTTCATTTGAGCTTTAACTCCTCCTTGCTAGGCTAGCTCTAAACAAATTATATCTTTCCTTGTTTCTTTAGTCATAAGCTATCTGAAATTTCTTAGTCCCATATTTATTTTGAGTATAGTCAATCCATCTTCTCCACTCCAGTTTGCATAATCCACCATATTTTTATCCAAAATGCTTTAACCTTTTTACAAGTCCACCGTATAAACAAACTTTTGAATAGTGGTGCCAGAGATTTAAAAAATGTAGCATGTGGGGGCCTTGGTACTCTCTGAGCTTGGTTTCTTTGCAGAATGTTTCATTATCAAACGAGGTGACATCACCAGTACACTCTTCCATCTTCCATCGTCTTATCAATGTGTAGCATCTACAACAAGTGTTGGATTTAGGACAAGCAGGCCAGAATAGAGGCTAGGAGCTAAATTATTGCTTGGATAGGAAGCACTTTAAGTTCTCTTTGACTTAGCAGGCAAGTTTCAATTTCCCTCATCCTCAGGCATACTTCTTTCACTCACAGTAATACACCAATAATACATAGGATTTGTAGTAGGCATTCAGGCCGTAATGATGCTCCCATGTGTCCCTAAACCAGACTGTCACCAATATCCTTACATGAGAATAGCCTTCATGGCTTGATGTATTGGCTCACTTGTAGTGAAAGTAGCCTATCAGCCTTTCACCAGGACAAGCAATCTATCTTGCTTCACCTTCAAGGTTAATATGCTTCTCCACCTGGGCACGGAGGGTTGTTCTCTCCAGTGTCTGCCAAGATCCAGTCTGCTATTATGAACAGGCCTGGTAAAACCTAGATTTGTTCAGAACATTTAGAAACTATTTCAAAGGTGCATTAGAAGAGTAAATCTCTGATAGCTTGTTAATCTCCCTGCAAATGGGAGATTGGGGAGTTGAATCCTCATCCCGCAATTAACACATAGATTGAAAAATGCTCTGCTTTGTAATATGTAACAGCCCTCTTCCAGGCTCATAGTGCACTCCATATGGAGAGGTGGCTGCAAGAGCTGCCTTAATTCCAGGAATATATGTAGTAGACGTTTGTGGAACGGTGCCATCTATCTGTGTTGGACATTATAGAATTATTGTCAATAAACAATTTTGCCTCTTGAGAGATGGGCTTTTATTGTGTAGTACCATTCTGGAGGATGTAATCAACAGTCCCACCTTAGCTAGGTGGGAAGGCAGTTAAGAGAAAGACCAAGCAGTCTAACATTGAGCTATGAACTACATAATTGAATTATGCTAACTGCTGGCATTTTACTCACTTTATTATTAGTTATGAAATGCACAGTAAACGAGTATTATCAAGTCCCTTGAGTTTAAAAGGAGCGGGTTTCTTCTATGGGATAAGAAGAAGCCTGAAACCCTGCTTTCTAGCTAATAGACCCTGCCAGTTCGCACCTATTCGGTAGAACTGGTTCGTCAAATCTACCGAACCGGTTAGAAGAGGTTCCACCAGTGGACCCGGAAAGCAGGCCACACCTACAGAAGAGGTTCCAAAGTTTTTTGAAACCCACCACTCACACACACACACACACACACACTCACACTCACACAGAGAAAGAGAAAGAAAGGAAGAAAGAAAAAAGAAAGAAAGAAAAAGTGAGGAGATGAAAGAAAAAAAGGAAAAAGGGACAGAGAGACAAAAAGAAGGAAAGAGAGAGAGAGAGAGAGAGAGAGAGAGAGAGAGAGAGAGAGAACACATGGCCGGCAAGCCACTCCCATAAAGGAGGCCACACCCACAGAAGAGATTCCAAAAAATTTTGAAACCCACCATTGACACACACACACACACACACACACACACACACACAGACTCACAGAGAGAGAGAGAAAGAGAAAGAAAGGAAGAAAGAAAGAAAAAGAAAAAAAAGTAAAAAAAAGTGAGGAGATGAAAGAAAAAAAGGAAAAAGGGACAGAGAGACAAAAGGAAAGAAAGAGAGAGAGAGAGAGAGAGAACACATGGCCAGTAAGCCACTCCCACCAGGTCACATGGCCGGCAAGCCACTCCCATAAAGGAGGCCACACCCACAGAGTAGGTTCGAAAAATTTTTGAAACCCACCACTGCAATAGAGAAGTTAACCCTTCTCCCATGAGGTTTGTATTTTGATGATGATGATAGTATATCGCAGTAACTGCAGCTACCACTCTTCAACATTTCTAATAATGATTTGAATTAAAATGTGGGAGGCGTGCTTATCAGATTTCCAATAAAAACTTTCCAATGATCTTGATAATTTAGGAAGCGAGCTAAAAATAGCAATCAAATTTAATAGTGATATCTTTTTCACTTGGGGGAATAAAACCAACCACCAAAAGCTGGAATAAGAGGGCTGGCTGAGAGTCGCTGATCATGAGCTGTGTTTGACTCAACGGTATGACATAGCTGCTATAATGACCAATTTTAGACTATATCAGTAGAATTATAGTTTGTACATTGTGGGAAATAATGCCTTGCCTAGTTAATCCGTGATCATTCGGTGTACAAGGAAAGGTGAGCATTCTTTCCTTTATCCAAGTCATGCAGGTGATGCTACTGAGGAGATTCTCTCCATTAGTGTGTTGTGATTGTCTTCAGCAGAAAGCCTTTGAGATTGAGATTTGAGATTTGTTTTATTTATATGCCGCCCTTTTCCGGGAGGGACTCAGGGCGGCGAACAACTCAAAGGGGGGAAAGGGAACATAGAACACAATACAAGTAGTTAAAATAGCCAAGAATCACACAGCCATATCAGTCGAGAGGGGAGGGGAATTCGTCAACCCCAGGCCTGCCGGCACAGCCAGGTTTTGACGGCTTTCCGGAAGGCCTGGAGAGAGGTGAGGGTCTGAATCTCTGCGGGCAGTTCATTCCAAAGGGCCGGAGCTGCCACAGAGAAGGCCCTCCCCCAGATAGTAGCCAGATGGCATTGGCTGGTGGACGGAACCCGGAGGAGGCCTGCTCTGTGCGATCTAACGGGTCTTTGGGAGGTAATTGGCAGCAGGCGGTCTCTCAAGTACCCAGGTCCAATACCATGAAGGGCTTTATAAGTTACGACTAGCACTTTGAAGCGTATCCAGAGACCGATCGGTAGCCAGTGCAGCTCACGGAGGATAGGTGTGACGTGGGTGTACCGAGGTGCACCCACAATTGTACAGAAGTGAATACTATCATATGATCTGGTGGGCGCATCAGGGTTATTCCTCCTGAAAAGAACTGTATTTGGGATATCTGATAGCAGCAGCACAACCTGCAAGCAGAGAGCCTTGCTTCTCTGGGTTGAATTGTGCCCAAAAACTACCATTTAAAAAGATCCATTGTAATTGGGAAAAGGTGCAAGAAAACAACCAGATTGGTGAGGAGATTGGAAACTAAGGTTTATGGGGAAAAACTAAGGGAACTGAGCATGTTTAGCCTTGGGAAAAGCAAACTGAGAATTAATGGTAGCACTATTCCAGTTAGTCAGTGTTCTAGGGCAATGGTCTCCAACCTTGGCAACTTTAAGACTTGTGGACTTCAACTCCCAGAGTTCCTCAGCCAGCTGGCTGAGGAACTCTGGGAGTTGAAGTCCACAGGTCTTAAAGTTGCCAAGGTTGGAGACCACCGTTCTAGGGGACAGGACATGTCATAATGATCTTGGTTGTAGGAAAGTGATTTTCTAGTTGGTTGTTAAAAAGCCTTTCCTCATGGTAAGAGTCATTGGACAATGGAATCAATTTCCAAGGGAGATGGTAAATTCCCCTTCATTGTATATATCCAAGCAGAAGCTGGCCAGACTTTAATTTGGATTTGTGGATATAATGCAAGAGGGAAAGTATTAAATATGTAGAGTACTAATTGCACTGTCTCTATTGAGTAATTTGTTTGACCTCAATTGCAGGGTCTTAATTCTTTGCTTTTGCTATTGTCGTTAAAGGTAGTACAGGAAGATAAAGATGTAGGAAATTAAAAAAGAACTGGTTGCACTACAAGAACAAATATGACTACGATAAAAGAGAATCAAGCATTAACAAAAGTAGACGCACCATAGGGAAATTTAGGAACTATTTAAAAGAAGAGGAAGTCATTGGCTGTTTGAGTTATGAAACTGGTCAATGAAAAGCCAGCTGTGTGCATTTTATTTAAACAGTCTTTCCTGGACTGCTGCTTTGCTTATCAAAGAGTTAAGGTGAAAAACATTAGCAATAGCAATAGCAGTTAGACTTATATACCGCTTCATAGGGCTTTTAGCCCTCTCTACCTTCCTCTGCATGGTAGTCTTGTCCTCGTAAACTTCTTCTCCTTTCTGGCAATTAAAAAAATGAAATAGAAAGGGAAATATCCTCATGAAATAATGATATGTTGTGCAAACTTAAGAGGTTCAGCAAGGAACCAATAAGGAAAATGTGTTGGTTGCTACTTCCCATGTACTGTATATTGCATGTGGGAAGCTAGGACTTTTAATATAGGCTGCATTTTAAAACTTAAATATTGACAGTATATATTGGGGTTTGTGTGCAAATACTGTTGAGTGTAAACCAAACATGGTGCTTCTTTGAAGGGATTCATATATCTTACTAAGCAATGCTTGATATGATTCTTTATGAATAGCCAACATTACTTGGGATCATAAAACATCCTGAATTATGTACCAACTATAACAATACTTGGTCCACACCAGTGGTGGGATTCAGCCAGTTCGCACCTATTCGGGAGAACCGGTTGGTAACTTTCTAAGCAGTTCAGAGAACCGATTGTTGGAAGAAACCTTTTGTTTTTTTCCACTTTGCAGGGCTAATCCTGTAAGGAAGGCAGGAAGGAAACATTCTAGTGTTGTTTCTAGCCTCATCTTTATTGTCCTGCTTACAGAAACTGCCTCTCCACTTAACCCTTATTACCATTGTAACAGCCAAGGCGAAGCGCCCACCAACATGAGTGACCTTGAGATGGCCAAGCCCACCCAGTCACATGACCACCGAGCCCCACCTACCCAGATAGTCATTAGGGCAGAGAACCGGTTGTTAAATTATTTGACTCCCACCACTGGTCCACACATAATACATTAAAGCACACAAACTAGATTATGATTTAAAACAAGGCAAAAAATTATGTGCCAAAAAGTCAGGTATTGTTTTTTTTTAAATCTAGATTTCTGAACTGGTCTAGTGGTTAAGGTACCATCAGGCTAGAAACTGGGAAATCATGAATTCTAGTCCTGCTTTAGGCATGAAAGCCAACTGAGTGACTTTGGGGCCAGTCACTCTCTGTCAATTCACATAGCAATAGCAATAGCAATAGCAGTTAGACATAGGGCTTTCAGCCTGCTCTAAGCGGTTTACAGAGTCAGCCTATCGCCCCCACAGTCTGGGTCCTCATTTCACCCACCTCGGAAGGATGGAAGGCTGAGTCAACCTTGAGCCGGTGAGATTAGAACCGGTGAACTGCAGATAACAGTCAGCTGAAGTGGCCTGCAGTACTGCACCCTAACCACTGCGCCACCTCGGCTCTATTCACATCACAGAGTTGTTATTGTGGGGAAAATAGGAGGACTTCCTTGCATTATTTGTAAAATTAATAAAATGGGATACAAAAAAATAAAGTAAAAACAATCTGTTGGGTTCATGGCCAATGTTGTTTATAGACTGAATTCAGCTTTAGTAATCACAACTAGTTCTGGACACTATCAAGCAAGAGCTACGTCTTTCAAGCCAAGGTTTGACCAGCATTTGGGTTTTGTACCAGAATTGCAATACACAATATGCATAATTTCCTGCAAGTAAGGGAATTTGTGTATCCTTATAAGGATAGGCAGCAGAGGTGGGTTCCTACTAGTTCGCACTTATTCGGTAGAACCGGTTCGTCAAATCTACCGAACCGGTTAGAAGAGGTTCCACCAGTGGACCCGGAAAGCAGGCCACACCTACAGAAGAGGTTCCAAAATTTTTTGAAACCCACCACTGGTCCTTGGATATGATTATTCTACCCTATCATGCTCCTATTTATAAAACTCAGTGCCTCTGTGAAAGGTAAGGATGACTACTGCGTTTGTGGTGCAATCAGAACATTGCATGTGTTGAAGTTGTTTTAACGCAAACCAAAGATGCCTTTAAAAAAACAAGTTTACATCCTATTCTTATGCATGCCAGTGCTGTGTGTGAGGTAATTTAAGGTGGTTCTGACAAGTGCCGTCGGCATCTTCATATCCGGTCACGTGGGCAGCAAGCCACTCCCATCCAGTCACATGGGCAGCAAGCCACTCCCACAAAGGAGGCCACACCCACAGAGTAGGTTCAAACAATTTTTGAAACCCACCACTGATAGGCAGGCAGCGTGTTAACCTTTTGGAAATAGATGTAAAATATTAAATTGGCCCAAGATACTGTTACAACCTATTGCGAATGACTTTCACTTGCCTGGAAGTTTCAGCATTGTGAAAACAACTCTTCAAACTGGCTTTGCCATATATTGTATGCAAATAGATGAAATCGTGGAAGAAAAAGAAATACTTTCTTCCATTCGTTCTCTTTATATTTCAAATTTTACATTCTATCATGCTTAGCAGTGCTTTATATAGGTGGGCCTTGCTTAATGCCCTGTTTAGCGATCATCAGGGCTGAAAAAATAAATTTATGATCAGTCCTCGCATTTATAATCGATGCAGTGATCTCCACTTGTGCACTTCACAGCCAGCTTCAGACAAGCAGGTCAACTGGCAGTAAAATGGCAAATCCCAATCACATGATGGCTTAAGACCTTGTTGCTTAGTGATGGAATTGCCAATCCCAACTCTGGTTCTTAAATGGCGAGTTCCTGTACTTAGTCCAATGCCTGTCTCTGCTATCTTCAGAGGTCATGATTGCCAGGGGTCTTATGCAGAGGAGGAGAGCCTCTTTAAGCCAAGCATGCACAGCCCTCGCTTCTGTTCAACTATTCTCTGCTGTTTCTCTGACATTCATGCAGACTTGCAAATTGCCAGTTACCCATGTCTCCAGGGCAAACATTAATTTATTCTCAATGAGCAGCTTATGTCAGATACTTCACATATGGCCCCATGACTAAGTGCTTATGTAAAGGTGAGCTGTAGCATTTAATGTGGGCTATTCATGTTTTTGTGTTCAGCCATCCTTCTTGTAAAAAATGTCTAAATGCGGGTATCACATCTAGACATAATATCACATATTGTGTTCTGGCTCTTAAATATGGGGTACGAGAACAGAAGCTTAAAGGGAAGTTTTGAAACAAAACTTCGTACCCAATAAGGGTACGAAAAAGCTACTCCTATAGCTTCAAAGATTGTTTTACTCTGGCAATAAAAATACTTGAGGGCATCTTTTTAGACTATAGTTTTAAATTCTCTACCGTGGTTTATATTTTAATTAGTACACATATTAGAAAAATACTGTTATCTTTCAGTTCGGACAATTTCTTGAATTTTCCAATGTAATTTTACTTGTGATGACATCAGTGGTGGGATTCAGCCGGCTCGTACCTACTCGGGAGAACCGGTTCGTAACTTTCCAGGCAGTTCGGAGAACCGGTTGTTGGAAGAAATCTCCTTTTGTTTTTTCCCCACTTTACAGGGCTAATCCTGTAAGGAAGGCAGGAAGGAAACACTCTGGTGTTGTTTCTAGCCTCATCTTTGTTGACCTGGTTACAGAAACTGTCTCTCCGATTAACCCTGATTGCATTGTAAGAGCTAAGGCGAAGCGCCCATCAACGGGAGTGACCTTGAGTTGGCCACGCCCACCTAGTCACGTGACGACTGAGCCCCGCCTACCCAGCTGGCCATTAGGGCAGAGAACCGGTTGTTAAATTATTTGAATCCCACCACTGGATGACATGTCTGGGTTATAATGCTTAATAAAAGGTGTATTGTGATAGAGATATGCCTCTTGAGAAACCTATATGCGGGTCAAGAAGCAACAGTGAGAACTGGACATGGAACCACTGATTGGTTTGAAATTAAGAAAGGAGTTCAGCAAGGCTGTCGCCCTGCTTATTTAACTTACATGCAGAGCACATCATGAGAAAGGCAAGGCTAGATGAATCAAAAGCTGGAATTAAGATTGCCGGGAGAAATATCAACAACCTGAGATATGCAGATGATACCACTCTAATGGTAGGAAGTGAAAAGGAACTAAAGAGCCTCTTGATGCGGGTGAAGAAGGAGAGTGCAAAAGTTGGCTTGAAACTCAAAATTAAGAAAACTAAGATCATGGCATCTGGCCCTCTCAATTCCTGGTAAATAGATGGTGAAGAAATGGTGGTAGTGACAGATTTTTTTCCTGAGCTCCAAGATCACCACAGATGGGGACTGAAGCCAAGAAATCAAAAGACGCTTGCTCCTGGGGAGGAAAGCTATGGCAAATCTAGACAGCATACTAAAAAGCAGAGACATCACCCTGCCAATAAAAGTGCGTATAGTCAAGGCTATGGTTTTCCCAGTTGCAATGGATGGCTGTGAAAGTTGAACCATAAGAAAGGCTGAGCCAGGCCACCCCCTGAAGAGGAGAATATGTAAACACAACAACGGATAGAGTGGATGGAGGGAGGAGTAGAAGGAAAGATAGGAAGGAGAGGAGAAAGGAGAGGAATAGGAGAAAGGGAAAGGCAGAGGAAGAATTGGAGGGAATGTAAGAGTAGGAAAGAGGGGAGGAAAGGGAAGAAGAGGGGAAGGGTAAAGGGGAGGAAGGGGAAGGAGAGAAGGAGAGGAAGGGGAAGGAGAGGAGGAAGGAAGGAAAGAGAGAAGGAGAGAAGAAAGGAGGGAAGGAAGGAGGGAAGGAAGGAGAGAAGGAGGGAAGGAAGGAGGAAATGTAGGAGAGAAGGAAGGGGGGAAGGAAGGAGGAAAGGAGGGAAGAAGAAGTAGGACCGTTGTAAGATAAGATGGATTTATGGGATGGTAAGAAAGTAATTTCAAGTATATTGTCAACTGTAGGGGAAAAATTGTTAATAACAGTTATGAGATCATATAATTGTGAATGTATATATGAAATTGATAAAATAAAAAAATTAATTTAGAAAAAAAGAAAAAAGGCTGAGCGGCAAAGAATTGAGACCTTTGAGTTACGGTGCTGGAGAAGACTCCTGCGAGTCCATTGGACTGCAAGGCGTTCAAAAACCGGTCAGCCCCAGAGGAGATCAACCCTGATCACTCTTTAGAAGGCCAGATCCTGAAGATAAAACTCAAATACTTTGGCCACTTAATGAGAAGGAAGGACTCACTGGAGAGTCCTTCTGCTAATGCTGGGAAAGATTGAGGCCAAAAGAAGAAGGGGATGACAGAGAATGAGGTGGCTGGATGGAGTCACCGAAGCAGTAGGCGTGAGCTTAAACGGACCCAGGCCTGGAGGAACGTCGTCCATGGGGTCGCGATGGGTCGGACATGACTTCGCAACTAAGAACAACATGGTCCACATATTATTGAGTGTATTAAAAATGTTTTCTCACAAGTATACTTACTTTTAGATTGACTTCAGCATTTTACAACATTGCTGGCTTAGCTAATGGAACATGCCGCCCATTGAAAACCTCAGGTTTCTCTGAACAGAATAAGGCAATAGATTAATGCAAAGCCCTCCAAAAAGCACTTTTCAAATTCATTGGCATAATCAAACACCTCTTCGAAATATTGAAGTTGCTTCATTCTCTATAAAAGCTCAGGGAGGCTGCTTCAAAAGCTTTCCCAGTTGCCTGCCTTTGTTTGTATATATTTGTACATATCTACACAACAATCCTCCTGGTGCTGAAGACTGCACAAGTATTATATATAGGCAATCAGAGGCAGCCTTTGAAATCTCCATGTGGGTTTTCTGGAATACGCTGCTACCTTCAGGAGGGGGAATTTGCTCACACCAGAATATAGTCTATAATATAAAACTGAACTAGAACTGCACACATCGTGTACAGCAGGTTTGATTAGGCATCATATCAGAGGTGGGTTCCTACCAGTTCGCACCTATTCGGTAGAACCGGTTCGTCAAATCTACCGAACCGGTTAGAAGAGGTTCCACCAGTGGACCCGGAAAGCAGGCCACACCTACAGAAGAGGTTCCAAACTTTTTTGAAAACCACCACTGGTCCTTGGATATGATTATTCTACACTATCATGCTCATATTTATAAAACTCAGTGCCTCTGTGAAAGGTAAGGATGACTACTGCGTTTGTGGTGCAATCAGAACATTGCGTGTGTTGAAGTTGTTTTACGCAAACCAAAGATGCCTTTTAAAAAAACAAGTTTAGATCATATTCTTATGCATGCCACTGCTGTGTGTGAGTTAATTTAAGGTGGTTCTGACAAGTGTCGGTGGCATCTTCATATCCGGTCACATGAGCGGCAAGCCACTCCCATCTGGTCACATGGGCGGCAAGCCACTCCCACAAAGGAGGCCACACCCACAGAGTAGGTCCGAACAATTTTTGAAACCTACCACTGCATCATATCAGCATGTTTCCCCCTCCACAAAACCTGGGATTATAATCCCAGATTTGTTGTTTGTTAAGCATGCTTATCCACCACAACGAATAGGTGTTTCTTGGTTTTGTGGGGTTCTTAAGTATAAGAAATACATCTGTCATCTTTTCGGCCAGTTCCTTGAAATTCTGACGTTGTGTGTTGCGGAGGAGGCAGCTCAGTGAAGGTGAAATGGATTTCTTTCAAAGCTTTGCTTTCCATAACCAAGTGGCCTCCTGCTGCTTCGGGAGCTCTTGAAAGGAGCCTGATTCCCTGGTGTACTAAGCCTGCCATGTTCAAGCCTTTGCTGATTTATATAGATCATCAATTTGGTAATTATGCATACATGCAGCCTTAATTGCCTCCATTTACAGATTTATGATTTAAGCCAATTTTTGAAACTCTGGAAAAGGCTTGATTAGACCCCAAACTCCCTTGCCCTGTTTAATTTTTGTGCAATGGGATCCGTGGACTTCCCTGCTCCTTTTAGGAAAGATACATTAATGAGCTGTGGTCGGACCCATCTTTGTCATGCTAATAATTTAAAAAAAACCCCACCTCTGTTGAACTTCTTGGTAATGAATTTGCCTTAAGACTGGCCACACTGCCTGGGGAATTCTAGCAATAGCAATAGCAATAGCAGTTAGACTTATATACCGCTTCATAGGGATTTTTGAATCCAGGAAAGGGAAAAACTTAAGAAGGAAATTCAGAGTAAATTTGCCTTAATTACATCAATTGTAGAGAACTACTATTTTGCTGGGCTTTCAAGATTTTGCTACATTACCCTACCGTTTTAGAAAACGAATTGGTTCCAGTTTTCTGGACTTGCCACCCTTACAAAGCTTGACACATAACATTTGCAAATAACGTAGAGCTGTGTCTTACACCTTTCCCCAAAGGGAATCCAGGTTAACTTTCATTCAATGCAATCAGTCTGTAGAACCAACCCAGAATCTTTGGTACATTTCCTTGGATAATCCCAGAACAGGATATTATCTATGTCACTATTTGGCCAGCTGCTTTTGGGGCATCCAAACATAACAGAGCAGTTTCCGTTTCTGCCCAGTTATAGCAATAGCAATAGCAGTTAGACATATACGGCTTCATAGGGTTTTCAGCCCTCACTAAGCGGTTTACAGAGTCAGCATATTGCCCCCAACAATCCGGGTCCTCATTTTACCCACCTCCGAAGGATGGAAGGCTGAGTCAACCTTGATCCGGTGAGATTTGAACAGCCGAACTGCAGAACTGTACTCAGCTGAAGTAGCCTGCAGTGCTGTACTCTAACCACTGTGCCACCTCGGCTCCTGTTCTATGGGTAAGAAGAAGTTGTGATAGTAAGGCAGAGCTTTTTCTGTAGTGGCTCCACATTCCTTTGATATTCTTCCCAAGGAAGAAAGTTAAGCTTGTTTGGTTTACAGTTAGACTACAACATATGCTGGTGGCTTTGGATAATTTGTGATGCTGTAATATTTTATCTGGTGCCACTATTTTTATATATAATATATAATGTATATGGTGTTTTAATACTTTAATCTTGTTTTTCCTATAAATTGTTATTGCCTTTGGTTGTGTGATTTTAAATTGCTTAACTGAATACTATAAATGCCCTTTGGAGGATAATTCATATTGACATTTATGGAGTAGGGTTGTTATTAAATCAAGTTTTGAAACTGCATGAACACAATTTGAATTGTAAAAATTACATACAGACAGACCCATCGTCCCTTTTGGGGTTAGTAAAATTATGCCAAAAATAGAAAAGTAGCAAAAAGCAGTAAGTAAAATAAACTTGTGAAAGGAGAGGATTATCACTGCAATCTGGCTAAAGATAATTAATGACAACCTCATTCACTTTACCATTCCACATCTTTTCTGTGCTTTCTGGATGATGATAATAATTGAAAGCTTTCTGATACGGTACCGTATCACGGAGATTAGCCCATTCTAGCTCATAATTGCTTGAATAGTGACTAGGAGGCGATCTAAAGATGTTTAGAGGAGATCACAGATTAGATGAGGAATCTTCAATTTGCGAAGCATGTCTTATTTGATTGAACTACAGCTGCTTCCATAGAATTAAATTGATCTGCTATTCACAAGGCAATTAAGAACTAATGTAGTACAGGTAATACTTGACCAGGATTGAGTCCAAAATTTCCATTGCTAAACAAGTCAGTTGTTAAGTGTGTTTCACCCCATTTTTATGACCTTTGTTGTTAAGTGAATCATTGCAGTTGTTAAGTTAGTGTTGTGGCCCAGCAGGAGCCGTTGGAGCTGCCACCAGACTCCGACAGCGAGGGGCCCTATGTGTCGGCTCTGGAGGATGTGGAGTAACCTGGACAGGGTTCCGACTCCGAGCAGGGTGCAGAGAGGCTGGTTGGCCACCAGGAGGTGCCTGAGCCTTGGACCAGTGGGGAGGAGACAAGGGAGAGTGAGCCGGACACCAGCAGTGAGTTGTTCCTGGATGCACGGCACCGAAGAGCTAATAGGCGTCAGGAACAGTTGCG
The DNA here is from genome assembly GCF_009769535.1 of Thamnophis elegans. NCBI lineage: Eukaryota > Metazoa > Chordata > Lepidosauria > Squamata > Natricidae > Thamnophis > Thamnophis elegans. Next base: position 10,064,767 of record NC_045551.1, read on the forward strand.
CAGTTACAGGAGGTAATTGCACTCAGCTGGTGGTCATTAGGCTCCTCTCCAGACTATAAAAGGACTGCTTGTGCACACACCCCTCTTGCAGAAATCAATGCAGGAACGAATGTCAGAGAACATTACTGTGAGCTTGGCAGGCTGGATTGCTGCCAAGCCTTATCTGTGCTGGATTGCTGCCCAAGCTTGTCTCTGCCGGTTTGCTGCCAAGGACCTGTCTGTCTGTTAATTAAATGCCGTAACTTATCTTTGGCTCGGAGTGTGTGTTGGTGTGGGATGAGGGGGGTCAGAACAGTTAGTAACATGACTGTAAGTGAATTTAGCTCCCTCCTTGCCTTTGCTTGTCAGAAGGTTGCAAAAGGTGATCACATGACCCTGGAATGCTGCAAGCATCATAAATAAATGCCAGTTGCCAAACATCCCAATTTTGACCATGTGACCATAGGGATGCTGCACTAACGGTTGTAAGTGTAAAACATGGTCATGTCTTTGCAGTGCCATTGTGTCTCTGACGGTTGCTGAACGAGTTGTCATAAGTTGAGGACCACCTGTAAATGAAGCAATTGGATTAAAGAAACACAGAGAACAATTTTCAATAGTTAATAGAGATTGTTTAAACTAGATACTGTTTCCAAATTCTACCATATAAAATTATGGTTAAAACATATAGAAGGAAGAACATGTGTATGGCACTGAGCTTGTTGGAAGAGTTATGATATTAAAGTATTAAGCAATCACTCATGATCATCCTATCACAGAGTATAAACCTCGCTCCAACTGAGAACACAGTTCTTTGCAGATCTTTAGATGAAGCCTGGTATAGGTATGGATCAATTGACAATCCTGGGCTTATTTGTAGCTCAGATAAGCTTGGTTCATGATCCTGACCTTATTTATAGCATAATACCAGAGGTGGGTTCCTACCGGTTCACACCAGTTCGGTAGAACCGGTTTGTCAAATCTACTGAACCGGTTAGAAGAGGTTCCACCAGTGGACCCGGAAAGCAGGCCACACCTACCGAAGAGGTTCCAAAAATGTTTAAAACCCACCACTGCATAATACCCATCACCTACCTGTCTACAATTGTAATTGGGGAAACTGCATTCTTCTGTAGGACCATGGGAGATATAAGAAAGTACCTAAGATAATTGGTAGAGGAAAAAGTAGTCCGTGGCTTGAAGCTGATGAAGTAAGAGCCTCTGACTCTGATACCAAAGAGCCCTGTTTTGTGACCAAGGCAGATGGTAGAGAACTTGGGAGAAAAGAGTAGCTGAAAGTCTGTTAATTCGAATAGATGAAAGGATGGCATCCAGGATTTGAGCCTTGGGGTTGACATATATATGCTGTAGGGGAGATTTCCTGCGTGCTGCTGTATGTTGAACTTCAATAGCAATAGCAATAGCAGTTAGACTTATATACCGCTTCATAGGGCTTTCAGCCCTCTCCAAGCGGTTTCCAGAGTCAGCATATTGCCCCCAACAACAATCCGGATCCTCATTTTACCCACCTCGGAAGGATGGAAGGCTGAGTCAACCCTGAGCCGGTGAGATTTGAACAGCCGAACTGCAGAACTGCAGTAGCCTGCAGTGCTGCATTTAACCACTGCGCCACCTCGGCTCTTCATACGTATTGCTTTGTAATTCTTGGTTATTAAAATATTTCTGTAGCCTTGCAATGCTGTAACCATGCTTGGGAATGTAGACCTGATAGAAACAGAGAGTCTTAAAGGTATATTGGTACAAAATGATGGTACAAAGTGGCTGTTCCTGAGGGTCAGGGAAGTGAAGAAAACTGACCATTTATCATAGGACAAAATATAATTTTATTTATTTATGTCGCACCACTATCATTCTTACAAACAACTCAAGGTGGTAAACATATCCAACACATCGTCTTCCTATTTTTTCTACTACGAAAACCCTGTGACTGGTGCAAACTCATCTGGTTGGCTTTCATGACAGGATTTGAACTCACAGTGTCCAGCTTTGTAGCCTGATGCCTTAGCCATTAGACCAAAGTGGCTGCCTGAAATATAATTAATGTAAGAGCGTTGTTAAATTATTATCTCAAATATAAAGATGCATGAGATCACCTAACAGCAGAAGTTGGGAGGGAACATTGATTGAGATTAGGAATCCAAATAGTAATGTCTGGTCTCCTTTTCTCTGCAAATGAAGGAGAAGGATTGACAGCCTGAAAGAAAAATTACAGGAGAACAGATAAAATACAAACCCGAAATCTTTCTACTGGGAATAATCAAAGGGAAATATACAAAGAAAATTAAGTACATATGAACACATCTGCTAACTACAGCTAGAATAGCATTTGCCCAATGCTGGAAACAAAATAATACCCCCTCGGACGAATTAGTGATAAAAAAAAACTTTGGATTGTGCAGAGATGGACAAATTAACACTGAAATTAAAAGATAAAGAAGAGTCGGAATATTATGAAATTTGGAACAATTGGTACAAATGGCTGCAAAACAAGAATAAAATTAATTAAGCCAAAAAACTATATATACATATATACATATATACATTTAAAGTCACAACCCCTGGTATGCCCAAATATGGGAGGAAGAGCACTACTTCCATTCTCTGTCCTTCGGCTCGTCACAAGAGACCATCCAGACAGAAACCCAATACTTTTTACTGTTGCCTTTTTGTTACATTTGTGTCGTATTTGTGCTGATAAATAAATAAAGGGAGACTAGTATAGATCTATTTCAAGCTATTTAGCTCTCATCAGCTAGCCATACCCTTACTGGGAATCAAACCTGTGCTGTATTGCCTCTTAGGCAGATGTAGCTCAGTGGTTAACACATCTGCCTAAGAGGCAATACAGCAGATGTGTAAATATAGAGGCGAAATATTATATACATCTACAGGTATGATGACATAACAATGTTGATGTAATGACTGTAAGGTGTTGTAGAAGGGAAAAAATAATTAAAAAATCTGATAAAAAAAAGTAAGAGTGAGAGTTATATTTACCTTCTTATCAGTGGGTGTTATAGAGCCCATATTATCTATCCATAGGCCCCTTTCGGCAATTCCTGCATGAGTTTGCATAGAGTATATCGGTGAGCTATTGCAGTTGAGGCCTTCGGATGTCGATTCAGAAGACTTCTCCATTTCTCTGGACATTGCTAACCTGGTTCTCCTTTTAGCAAAATAAGAAGATAAGTTTTATTTTCTAAGCCTTGAGAGCCAAAATATATGCTGAGGGTAGGAAGAGGCATGAAGTTTTTACATGTCATACTACACACAGTGCACTTAGTAATGCCTTAACTGCATCTTAGAAAAAAAAGATCTTTTTGTTTCTGTCACAGTGTTAAGAGATGGAACTTTCCATAAAGAGGCTGATAGAGTGTCAGATAACAATGATCAAAGCTGAATCTCTAAAGCAAATGACTGCTGAAATTCTCTGCCATCCATTTGTGGAAAGTTGAAATACAAATCTCTTCCATGAGGGGGAAAGGAAGGAGAGAAGGAGAGAAGGAAGGAGGGAAGGAAGGAAGGAAGGAAGGAGAGAAGAAAGGAGGGAGGAAAGGAGGAAGGAGGGAGGGAAGGAAGGAGGGAAGGAAGGAGAGTAGGAGAGAAGAAACGAGGGAAGGAAAGAGGGAGGGAGGGAAGAAGAAGTAGGATCGTTGTAAGATAAGATGGATCTATGGGATGGTAAGAAAGCAATTTTCAAGTATATTGTCAACTGTAGGGAAAAAATTGTTATAAATGGATATTATTAATAACAGTTATGAGATCATATAATTGTGAATGTATATAGGAAATTGATAAAATAAAAAATTGTTAAAAAAACAAACAAATCTCTTCCATGAAAAATAAAGTTGATGTAGTTCTATTTTCTTGGCTTCAATGAATAGGATACTCATTTCAAAGGAATTCTAAGTTCAACATATTTTTGCAATTCAACATTCTTGCAAACTTGCAGAAGGGGATTTTTTGGGGCGGGGGGGGTCGTCTGTTAGACTTTACAGGACAAAGACAATGAAAAAAGAAAAAATACTCATATTGCAGTTCAGACACCTAAGTTCTGAAAATTTTATGCACGTGCTTGCATATATTTAATTTTATCCATAATCAAGAGCACTAGGAGCTCTTTTTAAAAGTAGGAAAAGAATCAAAGAAGGGTGTCATGGCATATTCCTCTGTGTTGCTCTGCTCCTCAGAGAGAATAATCGAACACACAGGCAAATGCTGGATCAAACACCATGCCTCAGTTGTGAACAGGTTCACATTCTCTATGATGAGCAACGAGCTTCCTTTGTTCCCTGCACCACGCCTTAATTTGCAAAAACTCTTTGTCCTCTTTGCTGTAATAAGCACTTAAAGAAATTAGCCTTCAGTCCATCATCTGTATAATGCACTCTCTCCTCCTACCCCAAATGTACATTTTGCTTAGATTTCTTAAATACGCTTAGATGCCTTGCCAAGAGGGAATGGCCATTGCCTTGATAGTCAGCCTTGAACAGACATTATTTGTTCATATAGGTTTTGTTCAATTAAGGTGGCCCTGGAAATCGCATCCCATCTTCCCTTAATAATAAGAAAGTGCAGTATGATTTAACTAGCATGAATAGTCTATAAGAATGATTCCAACGTTTTGGCTCTGGAAATTTTTGGGCTTCCTCACTGTTGGTTTTTCCTTTACCTGCACAGAGATTGGTCTGTCATATCTTTTGCCCCAAGGCTGAAAAACTTGCAAAGAAGAAAGAACAAAACATTTTTTTACAATAGCTCTGCCTCCAGTTGCACGGGCTATGTGCTATGGTTGCATTTATATTTTAGAAGGAACATGGAAGACCCATGTGTGATACTTGAAGGAGCCTGGTACTCATCTTCCTTCTGTTTACCTGGGGAAAAAAAGGGGGAGTGTTTACTGATCAGCCAATGGTTCCACCACAAAACTGCGTTCGACTAAACCGCGCTCGACCAAACTGCATAGCTGATATCATCAACAGGGCGACAACAGTGCGGAGACAGAAGCACGCTGTAAACGCTAAACCTAAAATTAACCCCTAAACCTAAACCTAACTCCCCTAAACCTAATCCTAAACCTAACCCTAAACCTCACCCTTAACCTAACCCTAACCCTAAACCTAACCTTTAACCTAACCCTAAACCTAATCCTAACCCTAAACCTAACCCTAACCCTAACCCTAAACCTAACCCTAACCCTTAACCTAACCCTAAACCTAACCCTAAACCTAACCCTTACCTTAAGTTGAATCGGCTTGCTTTCAAAGCACTATTTAAAGTGTCCTTCTTTCTCCACGCTTGCTGTTGTCGCCCTGTTGATGACGTCAGCGACGCAGTTTAATCGGGCGCGGCTTAGTCGAGCGCGGTTTTGTCGTGCCACGCAGCCAATTGCAGTTGAGGCTCAATTTGAATGGCATCTCCATTCATTCTAAAAAGTTAATTCAGCTCATGGTGGTTTCATGGTATGAACTATAAAGATAAGTTTTATGGATGGATATTTATATGGATATTTAAATAAAATAATATCACTACTTAGATATTACCAGCTGTTTTTAACAATGTAAATATTGTGCTTCGTATCTTAAGCATTTTTAACAGTAGAACATTCAAAGAATCTCAGATTGGGATTTCCAGGATTTGAATTGTAATTTACAATTTTTAACGAGAGAAAAAAAAAAACAATTATCATAACATATTAGAATGTGGCAGATTAGTGTTCAACAATCGTAAACAAAAGATAGAATTTGTATTCTCAAATTGTTGCCCACCATCTATTTATTTTATTCGCTTTACAAGCCTCTCCAAACTTGGCATCTTTAAGATTTGGAGACCTCAACTTCTAAAATTCCTCAGCCAACCATGCTGGCTGGGGAATTCTGGGAGTTGAAGTCCACAAGTCTTAAAGATGCCAAATTTGGAAGGCCCTGCTTTAAGTCACTGCACTTAAAATTGCTATGACTTTGAGTGCTATATGATTCCGTTTCCCCCCAACACTGCTTAAAAGAAATAACATAAACAATAGGAACTCAACAATCCATACAAAATATGTAAACAATTGGAATATAAAAGGCCCAACATTAAGATATCTTTTTTAAATCAGAGAGATGAGTCATAGCTGATGAAACTGTCATGTTTTAATGGATTTTTCCCAAAGCTAGAATGGAAGAGGTCATTTAAATATTTGGACACCTGCTATTCCAATTTTTAATTTTAAAAAGAGAAGTCAAGTACTGCCAAATTTAATATCCAAAAGTTTGCCAAATTCAAAATTCTGCCTGCTTTTCTCTCACGTACAGTTTTGTATTAACTGTTCCATCATTGTTTAAACATTAGATATTCAACAACACTTCATGTTACTTATACTGTATAATCTATCTTTACTCTGTTGAAATCACTTCTTTTTCCATTAGAATATTGTCAATGCTGGGATCAGTATCAAGTTTGTTTGCACTGGATTTTGTACATGACTCCTATCCATCTAAACTGGGTCCATGATATATTGTGATGGCCACCTTATATTATATCAGTAGGGTAGGATGCAGAGGTGGGTTCCTACCAGTTCGCACCTATTCGGTAGAACCGGTTCGTCAAATCTACCAAACCGGTTAGAAGAGGTTCCACCTGTGGACCCAGAAAGCAGGCCACACCTACAGAAGAGGTTCCAAACTTTTTTGAAACCCACCACTGGTCCTTGGATATGATTATTCTACACTATCATGCTCATATTTGCGGGACCGCCTCCTGCCGCATACCTCCCAACGACCTATACGATTTCACAGGCTGGGCCTCCTTCGGGTACCATCGACCGGGCAATGCCGGTTGGCGACTACTCGGGGGAGGTCTTTCTCTGTAGCTGCCCTGGTCCTGTGGAATGATTTTCCTGCAGACATCTGGACTCTTCCCACTCTCTCAGCCTTCTGTAAAGCCACTAAAACCTGGCTGTTCCGGCAGGCCTGGGGCTGTTGACCCCAAATACGGTCCAGCCCCACTTAGAATGGAGTGCATGGTGTGTTTTAAATCTATGTTTTTTAAATCTATCTTTTCTTTTCTTCTTTCCTTTTTGATTTATGTTGTATTGTAAGCCGCCCTGAGTCCTACAGGATTGGGCAGCATACAAATGTTATTAAACTTCAAACTTTATAAAACTCAGTGCTTCTGTGAAAGGTAAGGATGACTACGGTACTGTGTTTGTTGTGCAATCAGAACATTGCGTGTGTTGAAGTTGTTTTAACGCAAACCAAAGTTGCCTTTTAAAAAAGAAGTTTACATCATATTCTTCTGCATGCCAGTGCTGTGTGTGAGGTAATTTAAGGTGGTTCTGACAAGTGTCGTCGGCATCTTCATATCCGGTCACATGGGCGGCAAGCCACTCCCATCTGGTCACATGGGCGGCAAGCCACTCCCACAAAGGAGGCCACACCCACAGAGGAGGTTCGAACAGTTTTTGAAACCCACCACTGGTAGGTTGCCTGTACTAGTGAAAGCCTGCAAATGTAGAAGGCCTTCAACACCTCCTCCTTGTTAGTTTTGCAGCAGTTTTGCAGAATGACCTTTATTAAGGCGTCTCCAGAAACGACTGCCTGTTTTTATCATGTTTAAAAAGGATTAGGGCTATATGCCCTTGGTATGCTAAATTAGTCCATCTGTTAATGATGTCTTTTTTTAAGTGAACAGCTCATGAATCTATATGATGGGGTAGCATATTTAGATCCAGGGAGGTGGAAAAAGTGGAAAGCACAGCTTTCAAGTTCAAAGTTTGAAAGATATTGATGGTCGGGCTGATTCCCCCAAGTGACTTCCATTAAGGCCTTAGATGAAAAGTCATTAACACTGGCATTAACATCCAACAAATAGATTAAAAAAACAGCCATCTGGAGCCAAGGGTTAATAAGTGTAAGGGAAAACATTTGTTACCTTTCAGTATACAGCGTATGGTAGCATCAGATGTGACCAGTGCCCTTAGCATCAATTGCTTGAGGTTGACTTTCCCAAGCACTCAAATGGTGTGGGATGATAATGGTGACAGATGCTAACTGTAATGATCATCTCCGCAGACATGATGGAGTGGAATGGGCAAAAATCATATTGATAGGACAAACATTTTAAGTGCAATCCTCAAAGAGAAGAGGGTGCCAAATAATTGATGAAAACCTTGCTGTAGCCTTTCCATTGAACCCCCATTAATGTCCTTTTCATTTGGAGCACTGCTGTTTTCCTGAGCACATTGTGATTCAATAGAATTGTTTATTTGCATAGAGGGATCTAACGTATTTTATGGCGCTCTATACATCCTGTTTTCAGTTAATTCTTCTGAATGATTTTTTTTTTTGGCTAGAAGTGGCAAAGCTGGAGATGTGATGAGATCAAATTTAGTGGCTATTCTGAGTCGTTAAATGCTGAAATAAATGACACTATGTCTACATAGAAGCAACTGATAATAGAAAGTAGGATAAGATTATATAATAGGACCCAAAGGGATTTTTTATGAAGATAAGATCATACCCAATGGCTTTAAATGGTTATTTTAAACATCCAGTAACTCCATGTACATTTTTAGCCTGGAGTTGGACTTATAAGAAAAGTTAATATTCTGGACACATAGTTGATTTATTAAATTAGTGTCTCCATGAATTGGCTCTTCAGCTTCTCTAGTTGTATTTAGATAAAATTTAATGTGCCCCTGGGTAGAAGAGCATATGTAAACATGCTGGCTTTCTTAGCTGTGTCTATGCAGAGTTCACATTTCCTTTTAGAAATCATGGATGTGCTTAAGATTTGTTATCTAATCCTTCAAATACTGCTTTAATAATAATGGCAGCAGAATCGCAGAATCAGTGTGGAAAGAGGATTGGGGAGCTATTGAAACTACAACTCTGATAACATTTCAGGGTTCAGAGAGGTTGTAAGGAGTCTTTCCTTACCAGAAATCTGACATATATATATATATATATATATATATATATATATATATATATATATATATATATATATATATATATATATATATATATATATATATATATATATATATATATATATATATATATATATTATAGATATACATATGAATTTTACAGTACTATAAAAGTACAGTATAACAAGGAAAAGAAAAAAAGAAGAAAAAATTAGAAAAAAAAGAAACAAGATTTTGATTTCTGCCCTTGTTCAATCATAATAATTAGCCAATAATGGCCATCTTATACCTTACTCTCTCTCTTTAACCCTTTCTAATCCCCAAATCCATAAATCATCAGTTGTCTTTTCTTCTTATTGCAGAAAGTCCATGTAAGTTTTCCAGGTTTTTTTTAAGTCTTAATTAGTGATCTGCGGCTTAGATAAATAATAATAACAATAAACAACTGGAGCATTAGCTAAAATTACTATGAATACAAAATGAGAATGAAGGATTTTATGTCTAAGGATCAAGTTAAGAAGAGCTTTTAAAACAACTGGAAGAGTCAAATGGATGAAGCAACACATGCACCAACACCAACCTCCCAGTGGTGGGTTTCAAAAATTGTTCGAACCTACTCTGTGGGTGTGGCCTCCTTTGTGGGAGTGGCTTGCTGCCCATGTGACCGGAGGGGAGTGGCTTGCCGCCCATGTGACCGGATATGAAGATGCCGATGACACTTGTCAGAACCACCTTAAATTACCTCACACACAGCACTGGCATGCATAAGAATAGGATGTAAACTTGTTTTTTAAAAGGCATCTTTGGTTTGCGTTAAAACAACTTCAACACACGCAATGTTCTGATTGCACCACAAACGCAGTAGTCATCCTTACCTTCCACAGAGGCACTGAGTTTTATAAATAGGAGCATAATAGTGTAAAATAATCATATCCAAGGACCAGTGGTGGGTTTCAAAACATTTTGGAACCTCTTCTGTAGGTGTGGCCTGCTTTCCGGGTCCACTGGTGGAACCTCTTCTAACTGGTTCGGTAGATTTGACGAACCGGTTCTACCGAATAGGTGCAAACTGGTAGGAACCCTGCGGGTATCAATGCAAGAATGCTAGTTGGCACATACTGTTCTGGTTTTTTAAAGAGACTATCCTGATATGTTCTAAAGTTCTGGTACACTTCCCATTGTCCCTGACTAATAACTGTTTTGGCTTGGGTGAGTGAGAGAATAATGCTAATTTGCGTTTATTGTCCTCTCTTATCCACAGAGATTTCAGGCAATACAGAAGATATCCCATTGGTGCGCTGGAGACAGCAGTGGCTGGAAAATGGCACCTTGCTCTTCCACATTCACCATCAAGATGGTACACCTGTCTCCCCTGGTTTAGAGCCCACAGAGGAACCCCAGAGCGAGTCAGCAGAAGAAGAGCTACGGATCCTTCACATCTCAGTAATGGCGAGTATCCATTTTGCCCTTTAAGTCTAAATAATCGCTGTCACCTTTTTACCCAGTAATCCAGGTAAGAATGTTATTGTGTAACAAAGTAGCTGATCATTTACCTTTAAAAATATGGAAACTCTTTTTCAGGCAAACCATCTGAGCTATTTTACATGATTTTGAGAGTAGTGAAGATAATAGCTTACAAATAGCCCTAAAATGTAGTTCGTTAGAGTAGTTTATCACCTAAAATGTAATTGGAAGCAAAGTTGAAGACTGCTTTGCAAGAAAGACATCTGTGGAATTTGAAGTGAAACATAATTTTTGCAATAAGTATTTTAATCGATTGCTACCTACCCTTCAGCTGTTTTATACATTTGGCTGATTTGGAACACTGTCTTGTAACAGACTAAATATGGGCATATACTGTATTTGCTGTACTGGGTGCCAGAGAAGAAGACCATTTGTTATGTCGTATATCTTTTTTTTATGGTGGAAAATTAATTTGTTGTCTTGCTCTACAGAAGTATTGATATGTGAAAAGATTATACTAAGTTAAGTTAGAATAGAATAGAAGGGACCGTAGAGGTCTTCTAGTCCAGCCCCCTGCTCAAGCAGGATAACCTATACCCGTGATGGCGAACCGATGGCACACGTGCCAGAGGTGGCCAACGGGTCTTCGCAGGCGCCGGAGCACTGGAAAATGGCCCCAAACAGCTGAAAAATGGCCTGGAAAATGACCCAAAACCAGGCAGTTTTCAGGCCATTTTCTGGGCTATTTTCTAGCTCTTCTTTGGGCATTTCTGGGCCAAACCCGGCCTGAAACCAGCCCGAAAACCGTCCTGGAAATGCCCCCAAATGGCCAGAAAAATGGCCCAAACCCAGGCATGCATGTGCTGGCCAGCTGGTCTTTGGGCTTCTAGCGCATGCACACACACACACATGCACATGTGTTGTAGCCCAGCAGGTGCTGTTGGAGCTGCCACCAGACTCCGACAGCGAGGGGCCCTATGAGTCGGCTTTGGAGGATGTGGAGGACCCTGGACAGGGTTCCGACTCCGAGCAGGACGCAGAGAGGCTGGTTGGCCACCAGGAGGCACTTGAGCCTTGGACCAGTGAGGAGGAGACAAGGGAGAGTGATCCAGAAGCCAGCAGTGAGTTGGTCCTGGATGCACGCCATCGAAGAGCTACTAGGCATCAGGAGCAATTACGCAATTACAGGAGGTGATTGCACTCAGCTGGTAGTCTTTAGGCTCCTCTCCAGACTATAAAAAGCTACTTGTGCACAGGCTCCTCTTTGTAGAAATCAACGCAGGATTGAATGTTGAAAGACATTACTGTGAGCTTGACAGGCTGGATTGCTGCCAAGCCTTATCTGTGTTTATTGCTGCCTGAGTTTGTCTGAGTTGCTGCCAAGGTCCTTATCTGTTTGTTCTGCTTGGCTTTCAGCCACCGAGGTTTTCGTGTCTTGCTATTAAAGTACATTCAAGTTAAGCTTGTCTCGGCAGTTGTTACTGGATGGAGGAGGGGGTCAGAACACACATGCATTCCGGTTTGGGCACTTGGTGCAGAAAAGGTTCGCCATCACTGACCTATACCATCTCAGACAAGTGACTGTCTAGTATCTTCTTAAAAACCTCCAGCGATGGAGTAATGGGAGTCTGTGGTGAAGAAAAGATTGGGAACCACTGGCTTAAGCTCCCAGCGACTGCCCAAATTCAGTCCCGAAAGAGGGAGACAACAAAGAGCAAGGTTGGGCTCTCAGGTAGAAGCAAGAGAGTCTTGGTTGAAAATGTGCTCCTTTGAGCTCCTGTTTCACATGCTCCACCATAGTTTATTTATAAAGAAAATGTCAGCATTCCAAGTATCATGTAGAATTAAATCAGAGTCAAACGATCCTTAAAGTTCCAATTTAATAAAGCAGACATCTTAGCACATCTGTGTTAATCCCAATTCTGGAAATGACATCAGAATTCCACCCAGTTAAAAGTTCATGATCTTGTCCCCACACCCACAATCCATCACATGGTCCAATCTTCTTCCTCCACGCTGGCATCCACACCCAGCTGCTTCCGGTCAGGTGTCAAAGTACGGAGACAAAGGATGACCTTGGTTTCTAGTGAAGAATGACAACAATACATTCCACAATCCTACTCCTTTCTATTCCCCCCTCCCATCAACTATACTAAAGAAACATCATATTGAAATAAGAGAAAGTGTGGCAGGCCAAAATTCTAAAAGGAATATAATTGCAGGCCTGACAGAATGAATATAAACATGTCTTAAGAGTGCAGGTTTTTCCGGTCCATTGCTCAGTTCTGGACTCCAAAAAGACCCTGATAGGATGCTCTTCACCATCTTGAGCAGGAGAAGAATCCTAATGTCAAAAAAATAGGAAAATGCAGTTTTGATAAATTGTATATTGACATAGTACTGTTTTGCTTAAAATTGATGTCTGGTGTAGTTTTCTGTTAATCAGAAGTCAGCAGATAATAATCTATAAGGTAGACCTTGATTCATGACTGTAATTGAGCCAGGCATTATAGTTGTAAATCATGCCAGTCATTAAGCAGGACACATGACTGATCTAATTTTACATGATTTTCTTCTGTGGTAGTCATTAAGCAAATCACCATGGCTATAAGCAAAAACTGCAGTTGTCAGCGTTCCAAGTATCCTGTAGAATTAAATCAGACTCCAAGGCAAAACGATCCTTAAAGTTCCAATTTAATAAAGCAGACATCTTAGCACATCTGTGTTAATCCCAATTCTGGAAATTTCATCAGAATCCCACCCAGTTAAAAGTTCATGATCTTGTCCCCACACCCACAATCCCTCACATGGTCCGATCTTCTTCTTCCATGCTGGCGTCTCCTCCCAGCTGCTTCCGGTCAGGTGTAAAAGTGTGGAGACAAAGGATGACCTTGGCTTCTAGACAAGAATGAAAGCAATACATTCCACAATCCTACTCCTCTCTATCCCCCCGTCCCATCGACTATACTAATGAAACAGCATATTGAAATAAGAGAAAGTGTGGCAGGCCAAAATTCTAAAAAGAATATAATTGTAGGCCTGACAGCAGTCTTTAAGTGAATCCATTGTCTGCACAGTGGGCATTATTTTGCTGAAAACTGGAAGTAAATGCTGGTTTCCGACATAGCAGTCATAAATTGCAGTTACGTGAATGCAGGGTTCTGTAAACAGCCCTAAAATGAGACCTGGTTACTGAGTGCCCAAAGTCACATGACTGTGGGGAGAGTAGCCATCAGAACTTTGAATCCGGGTTGTAAGTACCTTTTTAGGGTCTGTCGTAATTTTGAACAATCCTATAAGTCAAGGACTTTAACTCAGAGGTTAAAGTCTCGGAGGTTAAAGTCCAACCTTCTCATGACAAAGTATAAATAGAAACTAAAAAAAACTAGAAGGCAGGTTGTGAAAGTCATGGCTTCCATCCTGCCTGCACTATTTTTGTTTCTCTTATTGCAAGAAAGGCGTGACCCGTCAAATGCGCGATCGACAAATCAGCGCCGACAAAACCGCGCCGATGAAACCGCGCCCACCATCAACAAACAATATAATGGGACGCGAAAACAACATTATAAAGGGTTAGGGTTAGGGTTATAATGTTGTTTTCATGTCCCATTATGTTGTTTGTTGATGGCGGGCGCGGTTTCGTCTGCATGGTTTTGTTGGCGCAGATTTGACGATCATGCATTTGTCGGTTAACCCAAGAAAGGAAGTGCACCATGTACTTCTTGTATAGAATTGATTGTATACCAGCCAGTCCACTATTGTTATTTCAGACTGTTGTTACCCAACTACTGAATTTGTTTTGGAATAGATTGTTGAATCCAAACAACCAGCAGGGAGAGAGGAAAGAGACCTGTGGCTCAAAAATGGAGAATGAAAAAGACTTCTTACCTGTTGACTACTTTGGCCTCACATCTTTTGGCAAATACAATATTTATTTATTTTTAATTTTCTTCTCGCTCTTAACAAGTGTTAGGCTTCTTCCAGCTTGTGAGCAGAATATTGTTCTAGAAGACAGAATATTTGCAAGGGTAAAAAGGAAGTCTGTTTTAGAGATTTAGTAGGAAATGTAGTTGCAGTTTTCCTTACTCTGATATACATTTGCATTTTCCCCATCTTCCTTATTTAATTGTTAGTAGGTTAATATAGCACGGGGCAGGGGTGGGTTTCAAAAATTGTTCGAACCACCTCTGTGGGCGTGGCCTCCTTTGTGGGAGTGGCTTGCCGCCCATGTGACCGGATGGGAGTGGCTTGCTGCCCATGTGACCGGATGGGAGTGGCTTGCCGCCCATGTGACCGGATGGGAGTGGCCTGCCGCCCATGTGACCTGGTGGGAGTGGCCAAGACGATGTTATTACTAGATATTACTAATTACTAGATATTATTAATATTACTAGATCATTATTAATGCATAGATAACTGTGGGACATTACACACCACCCACACCCACAAACTATGACAGTGCTAGGAAAACACCAAAAAAATAAAAATCCCCCCCCCCCCAAAAAAAAGAAAGACTGCCAATGAAACCAGTTTTTTTTTCCTAAGCCTAAGAACAGGAAAGACTAAGTCACTGGAATAAAAACCATCAAGGCAATGTGGAAAATTATAAAGGACAGGCACTCACAGAACCATCAACCACCTCAGAATTACCTAAACAAGTAAGGTGACCAGATTTTCAGATTGGTAAAGAGGGACACCATTGACCGGGGGGGGGGGAGCTAGGCCACGGCAGTTACTGCCAGCCTGCGACCTTGCTAGGGACTTCTGGTCACCTTAATTATATACATCCTCTCTATCTCTATCCATCCATCCGTCTGTCTGTCTATCTGACTGCCTATCTAGTTATGGTATCCCTCTCCCTCTTTCCCCCCTCTCTTTCTCCATCCATCTATCTGCTTGCCTACCTATCTCTCTCTCTTTCTCTCTATCCATCCGTCTATCTGCCTGCCTAACTGTCTATCTAGTTATGGTCTCTCTCTCTCTCTCCCTCTCCCTCCCTCATTATCATCTATCTCAGTGTTTCTCCACCTTTTTATAAAAATATTTTTTTTATTTTTTTTGTTACATAGACAACACATACCCACAACAATAAAAACAAAACAAAAGAAAAAGAAAAAAAACCATCATCACATATAGCATGTCGTTTGGTTACAAGTGTTTTAACATTTATCATTCTTATACATTTATTATTTCATTTAATAGGTTATAATATACAGTTTGGGTTGCTTTGTTTACCATCCCTTCCTCCTGTTATAACACCACCTTATTTTCCCTTTCTTTTCTCCCTTCCTCCCTTCTCTACTTTCTTCCTTCCTGCTCTCCTTTCCCTTCCTTCTTCCTGTACCTTTCTCCTACTCCTGCTCTTCCTCATCCCCTTCCTACCCTCTCTCCTCCTCTTTCTCTCCTTTCCATCCTCCTCTCCTTACCTCTTTCTTTTCACCCTCCCTCCCTTCTCTACTTTCCTCCTTCTTCCTCTCCTTCCCCTTCCTTCTTCCCTCCCCTTTCTCTTACTCCTGCTCTTCCTCTTCCCCTTTCTACCCTCTCTCCCCCTCTTTCTCTCCTTTCCATCCTCCTCTCCTTACCTCTTTCTTCTTTCCCCCATCTTCCTTTCATTCTCTCCTCCTTTCTCCCTTTCTCCCAACTCCCTTTCTGGGAGTTGAAGTCCACACACTTTCAAGTCTCCAAGGTGGAGAAAGATTGATCTATCTAATTAATATAATTATTTCTCCCTCTCTTTTTCACTCTCTTTCCAGCGCACACACGCAAATGCATAGGGCAGCCCACCTCACACACAGGTAACTCCGGGCGGCTTACGGGAAGAGGACAGCCGACCACTCACCCACGCGGGGGGGGGGGCAGGATTTCGCCAAGAAAAGTTAACTTTCCTGCGAAAGGGGCCGGCAGCCTCTCAGCTCTTCCCGGCCGGGAAGACCTCCCCCCACTTCCACTCCTGCTGCGACCCTCCTCCCGCCTCCTCGGAGCTTCAAGCAAGCTAACTGGGAAGGCTAGGGAAGAAGAAGAAACGGAGGCGCGAGGTCAGCGGTCCTTGGGGGCGTGGCGGAAGCGCTGCCAAAGCGCTCCTTTCCCAGCTCAGCTGCCGTTGCTGCTGCTCATGGCAGAAGGGGAAGAGGAGGAGGAGGAAGAGAAAGCAACGGGGCGGTCCCTGCAGCCGCCGACGCAGGAAAGGTGCGCTTTGACAGGGCTCCCACAGCCCTGCCAAAGCGCTCCTTTCCCAGCTCGGCTGCCGTTGCTGCTGCTCATGGCAGAAGGGGAAGAGGAGGAGGAGGAAGATAAAGCGACGGGGCGGTCCCTGCAGCCGCTGATGCGGGAAAGGTGCGCTTTGACAGGGCTCCCACAGCCCTGCCAAAGCGCCCCTTTCCCAGCTCGGCTGCCGTTGCTGCTGCTCATGGCAGAAGGGGAAGAGGAGGAGGAGGAAGATAAAGCGATGGGGCGGTCCCTGCAGCCGCCGACGTGGGAAAGGTGCGCTTTGACAGGGCTCCCACAGCCCTGCTAAAGCGCCCCTTTCCCAGCTCGGCTGCCGTTGCTGCTGCTCATGGCAGAAGGGGAAGAGGAGGAGGAAGAGAAAGCGACGGGGCGGTCCCTGCAGCCGCTGATGCGGGAAAGGTGCGCTTTGACAGGGCTCCCACAGCCCTGCTAAAGCGCCCCTTTCCCAGCTCGGCTGCCGTTGCTGCTGCTCATGGCAGAAGGGGAAGAGGAGGAGGAAGAGAAAGCGACGGGGCGGTCCCTGCAGCCGCCGACGTGGGAAAGGTGCGCTTTGACAGGGCTCCCACAGCCCTGCTAAAGCGCCCCTTTCCCAGCTCAGCTGCCGTTGCTGCTGCTCATGGCAGAAGGGGAAGAGGAGGAGGAAGAGAAAGCGACGGGGCGGTCCCTGCAGCCGCTGATGCGGGAAAGGTGCGCTTTGACAGGGCTCCCACAGCCCTGCTAAAGCGCCCCTTTCCCAGCTCGGCTGCCGTTGCTGCTGCTCATGGCAGAAGGGGAAGAGGAGGAGGAAGAGGAAAGCGACGGGGCGGTCCCTGCAGCCGCCGACGTGGGAAAGGTGCGCTTTGACAGGGCTCCCACAGCCCTGCTAAAGCGCCCCTTTCCCAGCTCGGCTGCCGTTGCTGCTGCTCATGGCAGAAGGGGAAGAGGAGGAGGAAGAGAAAGCGACGGGGCGGTCCCTGCAGCCGCTGATGCGGGAAAGGTGCGCTTTGACAGGGCTCCCACAGCCCTGCTAAAGCGCCCCTTTCCCAGCTCGGCTGCCGTTGTTGCTGCTCATGGCAGAAGGGGAAGAGGAGGAGGAGGAAGAGAAAGTGACGGGGCGGTCCCTGCAGCCGCCGACGCGGAAAAGGTGCGCTTTGACAGGGCTCCCACAGCCCTGCCAAAGCGCTCCTTTCCCAGCTCGGCTGCCGTTGCTGCTGCTCATGGCAGAAGGGGAAGAGGAGGAGGAGGAAGATAAAGCAGCGGGGTGGTCCCTGCAGCCGCTGAGGCAGGAAAGGTGCGCTTTGACAGGGCTTCCTCTCCGGAGAGGTGTTTTTTAAAAAGAAAAACCCTGCAGGCACCCAGCGACAGGGGCTAGGAACCCGGAAGTTAATTACTTCCGGGTTCACTGACGAACCGGATCGCAAGAACCGGTGTGAACCGGGAGGAACCCACCCCTGGCACGGGGTCTTTCTGAATTAGTTGAATTAATTTCCAAACTCATTACCCTTTTTATGGGTAGTGGCATATTATTAATATAGGAGCTGAGGTGGCGCAGTGGTTAGGGTGCAGTACTGCAGGCCACTTCAGCTGACTGTGATCTGCAGTTCAGCGGTTCAAATCTCACCGGCTCAAGGTCGACTCAGCCTTCCATCCTTCCGAGGTGGGTGAAATGAGGACCCGGACTGTGGGGGCAAGTTGCTGACTCAATTTGCTAAAAATTTGTAAACCGCTTAGAGAGAGCTGAAAGCCCTATGAAGCGGTATATAAGTGTAATAAATAAATAAATAAATAAATAAATAAATAAATAAATAAATAAATAAATAAATAAATAAAAACTACTCATTCTCCATGTAGCACACATCTTTACTGTTTTTTTTTTAAAAAAATAGTAATCATATGTTTATCTTTCCAATTCATTTATCATTGCAACAAATTTTATCTCTTACTCAAATGGACAAGGAGTTTTTGAGTCGATAGAGTATAACAAATGGGACTGTGAACAGCTACATGGTCCCTTTGACCGATTTCTACCCAAACAAAAATTGAAAGAGGGAAGGAAGGGGAAGAGAGATGGTCAGAAAAATAAACCTTTAGCTATGTTATAGTATGTTAAAATGTACAAGGAAGTAATAAATGGGCCATGTACAAATATGTCAATTTTGTCACTGGCATAGAATGTGAGGCATTATATAGTACCATGATAGAACAACATACAATTTTACGTCATAACTTTGTGTAATTTAACATCGTGAATGATGCATTCATAGCAGTCCAAAAAGAAAAATTCGTTCAGAAAAATGTCAGTTTACACAGTATGTGTAAAACTATTACCAGAATGAAGAGTTTGAAGACATTAGCCTCTCAGTTAAAAATGGTTCCTAAAACATGTCATAAGTCTTATATATATTGGATGTGTCGATGCCATTCAATTGGAAAAATACCAGGAGGTATGAGAAAAAAAGGCCAAGATAGATTAGGATTGACCAAGCTTTGATGGACTGGTGAAGTCTTCCTTTTCGGAAGATACAGATTATATGGTAACTATTGCCCTTTGTAGTCATCAAATAGAATATGGTACCATATGCGGTGGGCGTTCTGCTCCAATTCTTTCAAAACTCAACCTAGCTTGGCCAACTTGACTTTGAATTATGTGGGATGTGTACAGTACACAAGTGAAGTTTTTTTGCTCAAGCGAACAATTGAAGTTGTAAACCTGTATGTGTTTCTGCAGTTCTGAATCTCTGGATAAAAAAACATGCACCAGAGGTGTCATAAAATCTCTTTTTTCAACCCTTTGTTTGACATGCTGTTGAGAAAAAAGAAACAAGATTAGTGTTGAAGAGGTAGAGCGTTCCTTTTTAAGTGGGGCTGAAGAATCCTACAATGTCTTTTGCAAGCAAAGGATAATTAGCAGGAGTCAACATGGCATCAGGCAGCCCTGATATCAAGGACGAGGCTGGTTAATGAAGCCTGCTTTAATGAGAAACGTCAGTATCTCTCTCAGATTGCTGCCGGAATGGGCTTTCTTCTGTCACGTTTTGCTTTTGATTAGTTCTGGATAAAAATTAATAATGGCAAAAACAAAACTGCAAGCAGCATTTAGAGCCTTTTCTTTTACCCCAACCAGGCTGCCTGCTAACTGTCTGAAAGACTCTTTAAGTATGCGCCCAAGCCTTCCTTAAAATAAAGGACAAGGGACTGTTCTGACCCCCCTCCTTGCTCGTTCAGAAATGACAGCCACACACACAGCTTGCAAAGGAATGTCTTTATCAGTCCCGGCTTTTGCTGGCTGCAAGCCCAAAATAAACATAGATAAATTCTCTGGCAAAAAGTTAAACAGCAAATGCAAAAACAAACTCTCACAGCAAACCAGGTTTACATAAAGCAAATCACTTATCCAAGTGCTTCTTTGAATCATGAACACGAATTAGACCAGGAATGGAACGGAACTAACAAAGGAACGAACGACGTTGACTTCTGCAACTAAGGCGTGGCACCATCAGTCTTTTATCCACAGGAGGAGATCCTTAACAAGCCCCAGCTGCTTGTTATCTTCTGTGAGCATCTTGAAACCACTCACAGGAGATTTCTGTGTCAGTCTGATAGCAGCTCCAAAGGCTCCTACCGAGCCACAACAAGGGACCATCTTACAATCCAGTGTTGAGTTTTACCTCATAATGTCTATGCACATAAGTTAATTTATATTTCCACTTTTTCTTTCTGTTTTCTGTGTAATGGTGCTGTCTCACAGATATGCACTTGAGTTTTTTCCTCAGAAAAATGGCCCAAAAGATAGTTCTTTCTATCTTTGTATTGCGAGCTAGTACCATTTAGATTTATTATTAAATCCACATCACAATAAGGAATGGAACATCTCTATACTGTGTGCCTTCTAGCCTCTGTTTAGAATTGGATAAAGTGTTGCATTTGTGTGATTCTAGCTTTGTTTGAAGATGAGAAAACAAAGAGAGAGAAACTGCTGTTTTCAGTCCATCAGCACGGCATTGTTTTGGAGATAAAATGGAGGCAAGATAACTTCATATGCTTCCACCAGACTCCGACAGTGAGGGGCCTATGAGTCGGCTCTGGAGGATGTGGAGGACCCTGGACAGGGTTCCGACTCTGAGCAGGATGCAGAGAGGCTGGTTGGCCACCAGGAGGCTCCTGAGCCTTGGATCAGTGGGGAGGAGACAAGGGAGTGTGAGCCTGAGGTCAGCAGTGAGTTGTTCCTGGATGCCCAGCACTGAAGAGCTAATAGGCGTCAGGAACAGTTGCACAAGTACAGGAGGTAATTGCACTCAACTGGTGATCATTAGGCTCCTCTCCAGACTATAAAAGGACTGCTTGTGCACACACCCCTCTTGCAGAAGTCAACACAGGAACTAATGTCGGAGAACATTATGGTGAGCTTGGCAGGCTGCATTGCTGCCAAGCCTTATCTGTGCTGGATTGCTGCCCAAGCTTGTCTGTGCCGGTTTGCTGCCAAGGACCTGTCTGTCTGCTAATTAAATGCCGTAACTTATCTTTGGCTCGGAGTGTGTGTTGGTGTGGGACGAAGGGGGTCAGAACAGATTACTATGCATGTACAGGGCAGAGCAAATTAAATAGCAGAAGGTGGGTTGGACTGGACCATTGTAATCAGAGATGGCTTCCAAAGTGTGAGGGAGAAATGTCTACTCTTCTAATCAGCACTTTGAACATTGGAGGTTGATGGCCAATCTCATGCTTTCTCTCAGCACTTTTGGGCTGGCATCTTCAACAAGGCTATGCCATTGAGTATTCACCTTTGAAACAGACTATCTGCCATATCCTGCCAAAACTTAAAAGGGATTCTGCATTGGGTGGGGGGGAGTGATTCTTATCAACCTGCCAAATCCTGCTAGATAACACTTGGCATTTTTTAAGAACAGCCAGGATAGTGCCTGTGGAACATGGTAAGTTAGTCCAATGCTAACCATAGGACAGCAAATAATATAGCAAACTGAAACTAACAATGGTTTACTGTTCTGACCCCCTCCTCCATCCAGTAATGACAGCTGAGACAAGCTTAACTAGAATGTACTTTTAATAGCAAGAAGCCAAAATCTCGGTGGCTGAAAGCCAAGCAAACAAACAGATAAGGACCTTGGTAGCAATTCAGACAAACCTTGGCAGCAATCCAGCCTGCCAAGTTAGTTACGTTCTCTTTAGTCAATGCGTTGACTTTTGCAAGAGGGGCGTGTCACAATCAGTCTTTTTTATAGTCTGGAGAGGAGCCTAATGACCACCAGCTGAGCGCAATTACCTTGTTCTTGACGCTGAGTAGCTCTTCGATGGCATGAATCCAGGAACAACTCACTGCTGGTTTATGGATCACTCTCCCTTGTCTCCTCCCCACTGGTCCAAGGCTCAGGCGCCTCCTGGTGGCCAACCAGCCTCTCTGCACCCTGCTCGGAGTCGGAACCCTGTCCAGGGTCCTCCACATCCTCCAGGGCTGACTCATAGGGCCCCTCACTGTCGGAGTCTGGTGGCAGCTCCTGCTGGGCCACAACAGTTTACTACCTGCCATCTATTTTCACCAGCTATCTTTAGTCAGAGCTTTTCTTCCACCTGTCTCAGTCTTGCCTGTCTGAGGGGAAAAAGTGATGGAAACAATGGATGGCTAAAGCACTCTCTTTTAGCTCTGGCCTCCTGCCTTTCTACCTGGAATTAGAAAGGGAAATTATTAATATGTTTGTTCCCATCTAGATTTGGACTGCAGTCTTTTAAGTCCTTAATGATCTGTCTGTTTTTTTTCTTAACTGTAGCAAGCCGAAGGGATTAATAATGCATACTTATACATGCACTATGAGAATTCCTTTTAATTTAGTGGGATTAACTCTTTGAAAGGTAGGTTGGTACATAGGATTGCATCCTTGCTTTCAATAATACTCTTTCTGCTCAAATAATTAAATTGACCTGGTAGATGCTGGAGGAAGTGTGGAAATTTTGGGATAACTCCTTTAGTTGGAAGCTGGGACTTAACCTGACAAGAGTGTTCTGCATACAAAATATTGAACAAATGACAAAATAATAAGCATACTCCATACAGACAAATCAGACATCTCAGAAAGAAGACCTCAAAAATCAAACTGGGATTTTTAATTTTTTCTAAATTAGGAGGAGAATCCAGTCAGGTGATTTCACATTTAACTTTATAAATTGATTATAGGTTTATCTTTTTATTTTCATACAGTATTTAATTGAGAAACCCTTCCTTCCTCTCTTCACAATATGGTTCTTTAGTATGTCATTCACATCTTGTATTGATCCACCTTATAGAATTCTCAAAATTATGGAAATATAAGATATTGTTTCTGGCAGTGACTGTCACAAGCGAGATCCAATTCATTCATTCTAATATGAATCATTTTCCAAAATAGTGTTTTAAAGCATTGCTACCAAATATGAAAAAAACACATCTCTTAGGCATTAAACTTTAAATAATTTTTAGAAAATGATTTTTCTTATGAACATTATTTTCAATATGAGTTTAATATGAATAGTGAAATAATTCCCAGATTTTGGATGAATATAAAACTATGCATTTAAATTATAGTACAAGAATAGTTTCCAGTAAAAACTCTGTGGCATATTTATTTTTAAGATACAAAATTAATTTGAACCTCAAAGCATTCCAGCACCATTAGGTTACTCACTCTTTCAAAGAGAAATAACCAAGTTTTCAGTAAAAAAGTACAGTATGTAGTATTGTAAAGATGACACAGAATTTTGTTCAAAATGGAAATCATTCACCGCATGGATTTATGCCTCGTACAAAATTTGAATTTTTCAATATCTATATTTCAATTTTAAGGGATACTTAAATCAGAGTAAATTATAGATTTTGGCTCAATCTACTGTATGTCTGTGTGTGTGTGTGTGTGTGTGTGTGTGTGGAGAGAGAGAGAAACGGGGACAGAAACAGAAAGGAAGAAAAAAAGAAAGAAAGAAAGAAAGAAAGAGCACACTTTATTTAGTGATTCATACTGTAATGAATGTAGGTCTTGTTTATCCTTGAGCAATACGTTATATTCAATTATTTATAATTAATTAACAATACATTAGAAATACTATCCTAGTAATATTAGATCTCTTATTTACTTACTTATTTGCTTACTTGTTTTCTGCTTTTTTATTCTCTTTAGTCTTTTATATTGTTTATTGGGTTTTTTTTCCAAATGTTTATTTAAAAAAGGAAAAAAGTAAGATACTTGGCTAACTGTGGCTTAGAAACTCATTTGTTATTGCTTCAGTAGTACCACCCACATTGGTTCTTCTAAGTTAATTAGTTTGTGGAGTAAGAGTTAGTGTAAATAAATAAGTTTATTGTTGTAGCCAAGGGATGTAATAATGTAACATAACATAAAATATAGTAAAATCAACTGATAATAAAATAAAGAAATAAAGACTATTGGATGCAAGCAAAGTAAGTCACGGCTATGATTAAGAACTTAAATATTTCTTTCTCACATTAAATGACGAAGCAAAAACCGGTAAGGTTTGAGCCTTTAAAATTCATTTACCATCCATAATTTGTCACCTTATCCGGAAGATGGGTGGCATATAAATTTAATAAACAAACAAAGAGATAAATTTGGGCTTGATCTCATTGTAAATGGGGACAGTGGAGGACGCAGTGAATCATGTCTTGCATTTGACTGATGTCACAAGAACACAGATGCTGTTTAAAAGAATGCTGACACAATCAGTCTTTGAGCTATGCCAAAGTAATGGAAATGCTTTCCTGGCGGGGGTAATAGATTTTGGGAGGAGCTTCTGTGCTTTTTATATTGATGAAAGATGAGAATTTGGAAGATGTACAAGTAGTCCTCAACTTAACAACCATTTGTTTACCGATTGTTTGAAGTCACTGTTGCACTAACAAATGTAACTTGCCACCAGTCCTTGCAATTATGACTTTTATAACATCCTCATGGTCACATGATTCAAAATGTGGACACTTGACAACCTGCCTTTATTTACAATGGTTGCATGTGTCAGGGTCACATGATGACCATTTGCAATCTTCCCACCTAGCTTCCCACAAGCAAAATCACTGGGGAAGCTGCAGAGGTGGGTTCCTACCAGTTTGCACCTATTTGGTAGAACCGGTTCGTCAAATCTACCGAACCGGTTAGAAGAGGTTCCACCAGTGGACCCGGAAAGCAGGCCACACCTACAGAAGAGGTTCCAAAAGATTTTGAAACCCACCACTGGTCCTTGGATATGATTATTCTACACTATCCTGCTCATATTTATAAATCTCAGTGCCTCTGTGAAAGGTAAGGATGACTACTGCGTTTGTGGTGCAATCAGAACATTGCGTGTGTTGAAGTTGTTTTAACGCAAACCAAAGATGCCTCTTAAAAAACAAGTTTACATCATATTCTTATGCATGCCAGGGCTGTGTGTGAGGTAATTTAAGGTGGTTCTGACAAGTATCGTTGACATCTTCATATCCGGTCACATGGGTGGCAAGCCACTCCCATCCGGTCACATGGGCGGCAAGCCACTCCCACAAAGGAGGCCACACCCACAGAGTAGGTTCAAACAGTTTTTGAAACCCACCACTGGGAAGCTGGATTCGCTTAATGACTCCATGATTCTTTTAACAATTGCAGTGATTCACTTAACAACTGTAGCAAAAAAGGTGATTGAATCAGGCATGACTCACTTAACAACAGCCTTGCTTAGCAACAGAAATGCAGTTGCATATGTAATGGCATCCTTTAAAAAAAAAGCTTATTTCTAATAACAGTTCTCTGTTCCAAAAACTTAAGTTCTCCTAAAGAGGATGAGAGGCATTGTTTTGAATATTGGTTTTGTGTGGGTGATGTTTCTGGTCTAGAATACATGTTCGTATCTGTGGAAGAAAATTTGCATTTTTCAAAGGATAACAAGCTGTTGCTAGGTGACACTATTTGCCATTGCAAATAGTTGCAGCCGGCAGCCAGGAAAAGTTTGTATCTTTTAGATTGTCAATAAAATTAAAATTCACCCAGGTTGCAGAAACCTTCTGTATCAGTTAGCAATTTATTATAAAAGAGTATTGGAACTGAATTTTAACAATATTATTAAGGGAAACACCATTTGTTTTGCAATCATAGCTATAATTGGTGATAGTAAACCATGCCACTTTCAAGACATCGTTATTATTTCAAAATGTTCTAGAATTAACGTTTGTATAGAACAAATGTTCTAAAATTGTATTTCTTTGTGTATTATCTTTTTTCCTTTGCATACTATATTTGATTGGTCAGTGACCATAAATAAAAATATTCCTTGAAAAACAAATGCATATATTGTAAATGAATAGTAGCAAACTTAGATGTTTGGCATAGTCCTTGACTTACAATCACAACTGAGCCCAAAATTTCTGTTGCCAAGTGAGACAGTTGTTGTTTGAGTTTTTTCCGGTGGTGGGTTTCAAAAATTGTTCGAACCTACTCTGTGGGTGTGGCCTCCTTTGTGGGAGTGGCTTGCCACCCATGTGACCGGATGGGAGTGGCTTGCCACCCATGTGACCGGATATGAAGATGCCGACGACACTTATCAGAACCACCTTAAATTGCCTCACACACAGCACTGGCATGCATAAGAATATGATGTAAACTTGTTTTTTAAAAGGCATCTTTGGTTTGCGTTAAAACAACTTCAACACACGCAATGTTCTGATTACACCACAAACGCAGTAGTCATCCTTACCTTTCACAGAGGCACTGAGTTTTATAAATATGAGCATGATAGTGTAGAATAATCATATCCAAGGACCAGTGGTGGAACCTCTTCTGTAGGTGTGGCCTGCTTTCCGGGTCCACTGGTGGAACCTCTTCTAACCGGTTCAGTAGATTTGACGAACCGGTTCTACCGAATAGGTGCGAACTGGTAGGAACCCACCTCTGGTTTTATCCCATTTTATGACCTTTCTGGCCACAGTTGTTAAGTGAATCGGTGCAGCTGTTAAGCTACTAACACAATTGTTAAGTGAATCTGACTTCCCCATTGACTTTGCTTAGCAGAAGGTCATAAAATGTGATCACATTAGCCCAGGACACTGAAACCATTATAAATATGAGTCAGTTGCCAAGGGTCTGAATTTTGATCACATGATCATGAAGATGCTGCAACAGTCATAAGTGTGAAAATGGTCATAAGTCTGTTTTTTCAGTTCCGTTGTATATTTGAACAGTCACTAAATGAACTGTTTTAAATCCTGTATTTGAGTAAGTTGGTTTCTTCTTAACATCTGCTGTCTATGGTTATAGACTAAACTTTGATATGCGCTTTCTGAACAATTCTAGTTTGAATACTAGCTCGATTTCTGCATCAGTTTCAAATAAAACTAACGTACTATAAATTCTTTTTATACATTGAGTTCCAAATTGAAGCTGTGCAGTATCTGTATTTAGTACATATTGCAAAATGTAGTGTCAGGGTTACAAATAGCATCCGAAATTAAATCAGAGTCCAAGGCAACATATTGCTCAAGGTTCCAATTTATTAAGAGGAGCCATGTTGGCACATCGGGGAACACCCAAATCTGAAAGTTTCCTGGTTTTCCCCACCCAGTGGAAAGTTCAAGATCTTGTCCCCCACACCCACAAGTCCATCACATGGTCCAATCTTCCACTGCCATGCTGGCAGCTTCCACCCATCCAGTTCCGATCAGGTGCAGAGACAAAGGATGAACTTGGATTCTAGAAAGGAATTTTATTTTGGCTACATAGCATTTAACTCCGTACCATCCCCTCCTCCCATTTTCCCAGAATGGAAACAGCATAGTAGAATAATAGAAAGTGTGGCAGGCCAAAGATCCAAAAGAAATATGGCTACAGGCCTGACATATAGATGCAAACCTTAGACTCAAAACCCACTTCAGCTTAAGGCAGCAGGAAACAAAACACACTCTAACATGATTTGCAGTCAACAAATGGGTTTTTTTCCAGATTTTTCATTGGCATCTTTCAATCAGGCAAGAACAGGAAATGGGTCCCTCGTGTCATGTTCATTGAAACAGGTGTATGCAGGGTACTTGATAGCACCATAAGCGACATATACAGCAGCAAATTCATCAAGTCCATGAACAACAGCATGCAGTCTTTATAATAGAACATCTGGAATCCAAAATCTTGCTGTGAGAGCCTTTTAAAATTCTCGGAGGTGTTCCTTTCGTTGTCCTTGTTATTTTTACTGCTGTCTAGAAACTCTAGAATCAGATGTTAATCAATCAATAGTCCAATCAATCAATAGATATTAAATATTGTTTAATATTCAGGGCATTAATGACATTAATGAGTCTAGAAACTCTAGAATCAGATGTTAATCATCAATTAGTCAATCAATCAATAGATATTAAATATTGTTTAATATTCAGGGCATTAATGACATTAATGAGTCTAGAAACTCTAGAATCAGATGTTAATCAATCAATTAGTCAATCAATCAATAGATATTAAATATTGTTTAATATTCAGGGCATTAATGACATTAATGAGTCTAGAAACTCCAGAATCAGATGTTAATCAATCAATTAGTCAATCAATCAATAGGTATTAAATATTGTTTAATATTCAGGGCATTAATGACATTAATGAGTCTAGAAACTCCAGAATCAGATGTTAATCAATCAATTAGTCAATCAATCAATAGATATTAAATATTGTTTAATATTCAGGGCATTAATGACAAAGTAAAGAACACCAAGCCTAACAGTCAATTGAAACAAAGAAACTTCCTGGTTTTCCCCATCCAGTTGAAAGTTCAAGATCTTTCCCCCACACTCACAAGTCCATCACATGGTCCAATCTTCCACTGCCATACTGGTAGCTTCCACCCATCCAGTTCTGTTTAAATACAGTCTGGCCCTAAAACATGGACAGAATGCACCAATAGTAAATAACACATCCTGTCAAATCTTTAAAAGTTAGAGCAGCGACAGTGGTACGCAGGCAGATATGGTTGAAAGAATCATTTGGCTGTTTGATTGCCTTTGGGATAACCAGTTGAGAGCACCATCAGATCACATAGACACTTTGTGACATGTGGGCTTTGCAGTTATTTTTTTTAGAAAGTTCAGTGAATTACATCCTTTGCAGCTGCCACTGTTACGGGTTTTGTTAATAAAAAATAGCCATTTAATGCAGACATCATTAAAGCTGCTCATCCACTACTGACCACAGGAAGTTATATTCCAAGATCACACATGGCATTTGCAGTGACTTCTTGCAAATTAAGCCCGGCAGGTTTGCTAAAGCAAATATGTGATATCAGAAGCAATTTTGAAATACATTGATAGAGTTCAATTTATTTTTTTAAACTGGCTAGTCAAAAAGAAATCTGAAAGTAAGCAAGAATTTTCGATTATTATTTTTTTTTTGTAATTTTTGTGCTTCTTTCCCATATTGAGAATTGGTATTGATTGGTATTTTATGGATATCTTTGAAGAAGAAATAAATGGGCATGTGAGCCTCCTTTACTGTGCCTATTGCACACATGATTTGAGCACCATTTTGCATTCAGATATCACACCATAGCAGTGGTGATTGTCATTATTTGATACTTTGTATCTCATTTTAATTTGACCACATAGAAGTCCAAAAACGTTTTGTCCTTCTGACACAGAGGTGGGTTCCTACCAGTTCGCACCTATTCGGTAGAACCGGTTTGTCAAATCTACCGAACCGGTTAGAAGAGGTTCCACCAGTGGACCCGGAAAGCAGGCCACACCTACAGAAGAGGTTCCAATTTTTTTTTTAAACCCACCACTGGTCCTTGGATATGATTATTCTACACTATCATGCTCGTATTTATAAAACTCAGTGCCTCTGTGAAAGGTAAGGATGACTACTGCGTTGTGGTGCAATCAGAACATTGCGTGTGTTGAAGTTGTTTTAACGCAAACCAAGATGCCTTTTAAAAAAACAAGTTTACATCCTATTCTTATGCATGCCAGTTCTGTGTGTGAGGTAATTTAAGGTGGTTCTGACAAGCGTCGTCGGCATCTTCATATCCGGTCACATGGGCGGCAAGCCACTCCCATCCAGTCACATGGGCGGCAAGCCACTCCCACAAAGGAGGCCACACCCACAGAGTAGGTTCAAACAATTTTTGAAACCCACCACTGTTCTGACATAATATAATTCAGAATTAAATTATGGCTATGCAGCAGAATGAATATAAATAGCCCTTACCTGTATGTGCTGTAATTTTACCTTGGACAGCAGTATGCAACTTATTTGGAGTTACAGTCCCCTCATAGTCTTGGCCTCAAAATTTTGACTTGCCTAGTAGTCCACTGTACTTTTAACAGTATTAAAAATGTAGTGTCTTACTTACGTATTATTTTATTTCTAAAAGACTGAACTCCTGTTTTTTTATCTTCAGGGATTCACTTAAAGGTCTAAAGGTCAGGATAAAGAAATATAACAAAAGAAAGACTATAGTAGAGAAATATAGGAGGAAGTAAAAAGAGAAATAAAAAGATTTGGATCAACTATGTCTTGGCTAAAACCAGTTAGGGTCTGAGCCAGTGGTGGGTTTCAAAGATTATTCGAACCTACTCTGTGGGTGTGGCCTCCTTTGTGGGAGTGGCTTGCCGCCCATGTGACTGGATGGGAGTGGCTTGCTGCCCATGTGACTGGATGGGAGTGGCTTGCCGACGACACTTGTCAGAACCACCTTAAATTACCTCACACACAGCACTGGCATGCATAAGAATATGATGTAAACTTGTTTTTTAAGAGGCATCTTTGGTTTGCGTTAAAACAACTTCAACACACGCAATGTTCTGATTGCACCACAAACGCAGTAGTCATCCTTACCTTTCACAGAGGCACTGAGTTTTATAAATATGAGCATGATAGTGTAGAATAATCATATCCAAGGACCAGTGGTGGGTTTCAAAAAATTTTGGAACCTCTTCTGTAGGTGTGGCCTGCTTTCCGGGTCCACTGGTGGAACCTCTTCTAACCGGTTCGGTAGATTTGACGAACCGGTTCTACCAAATAGGTGCGAACTGGTAGGAACCCACCTCTGGTCTGAGGCTAAATCATAGACCTTTGGAATTGTGGTAATAAAGTTAATAAAAAATAAGATTAGTTTGAATGATTAGTTTGAATGGGTAGTCTGCAATTGAACCAAGACAAATTAAGAGGCAGAGGTCAAGTAAGAGAATAAAATTTGAACAAAAAATAGTAAGCAAAATGAAAGACTTGAGATAAGGGAGGAGGAGGAGGAAATCTTAACTAAATCTAGTTTATTTCACCAATTTGCTACACATTTCTGTATCCTGTCCTTGCAAGGCATTGTTACTTCCATAAGCCCATGAATTGTTGTTCTTCCATTTCTTTCAAACCCAGCCCTGGATATTTTTATTTTGCAGTTAAATCCATGCTCATTATCTTTACGTGATCAAGTCACTTCAATGTACTTTTTTTCATTACTCAGTTACAGTATGTTTATATTGAGCTGGGATGATCATTCCCTATCCATTCTTGACCGT
The DNA here is from genome assembly GCF_009769535.1 of Thamnophis elegans. Taxonomy (NCBI): domain Eukaryota; kingdom Metazoa; phylum Chordata; class Lepidosauria; order Squamata; family Natricidae; genus Thamnophis; species Thamnophis elegans. Next base: position 10,095,867 of record NC_045551.1, read on the forward strand.
CACTTCTATTTTTATCACACATACCTCAGAAGCTCTTGTCACTTCATAAAATGTTGATGTTTAATTTGATATACACACTTCTTATTTTTACGTAACATTTTTGTACACGATATTTTATCTCCTACTCATTTTTCACAAAAGATTATAAACTGTCTGCCATTTTTTCTGTCAGCATTTGACCAGCCAGGTAATCACTGACTTACAACCATTCATTCGTGAAAGTTCAAAGTTACAACACCATTGAAAAAAATTGACTTATGACTGATTTTCACATTTATGACCACTGGACCATCCCCATGGCCATGTGATTTGGGTGCTTGGCAACTGGCATGCATTTATGATAGTTAACCCTGTCCTAGGGTTCTGTGATTATCACTTCCAGCCAGTTTCTCCTTCAGTCTTGATACATTAATTTTCACATTCATTACCCTTGTTGCTATATATAGTCTACTTAAGTTTGCTGCAAATCATCAGCCAATGATATGGTATCAACTTCCTACAAAAAGCACAGGTACATTCATATCCCCAGCCAACAAGCCACAACTATGATACATCGAATAACTAAGTAGGCATCAATTCTACTTAATAATAATCATATTCTTCATTAAATGGCAAACTCTTAGCTCCATATGAACACAAAATATTCCAAAATTAAGGCAATTCTTTTGACATTGTTTTTCAAAATCAATAAATGCATAATTATCTTTCTGATTTATACATTTCTTAGGGATCTGCTGAACAGCAGACATTCACTGCCTGGCACAATACTTTACCACATTTCCATAATTTTATTCTTTGTAACTTTTTGTGCCCTTTCACTCAGAATTCTATTAAACACTTTCCGAGGGCATACTTAACAAACTAATGTCCCTGTAGTTTTTACATTTGCCCTTGCTAATTTTCCAGGGAAATGATAATGGCATTATTCTAGTTTTTACACACACATAGAGACACTACAAATGCCTCACTTTCCATTAAAAACCACATCCGTATTTATATATTTGAACTTCCACTATCTATACCTGCAGTTTGCCATTCTTCAACATTCTCATAACATTTATGGGTTTAATTTGCATCATTTTTTTTTCTGGGACACGAATATGTATACAATTAATATAACTCTACTCTTCAATATGTCATTAGCATATTGATCTTATTCCAGGATTGCCTCGCTTCAGTTTCATTCATAATAATTGATCAATTTTACTTACTTCAAATCATTTTCGTGTCCAGCAAAATTTTATCTACATTCTTTAATCTGAACTCTTTTCTGCTTTCTTTGATTGCATTGCTGTAGCTTTTTCTTACTGTACTAATCACTGTTTTTCTCTCATAATTTTTCCAGCAGTCATTCTAACTTGTATGCTTTTTATTCATGCACTCTTTGCTTCTTCATTCTACTGAGCATCCTTTTTGTAGTTAATGTAAAGCCCCACACAAATTCAGAAAGAAAATTATTTTCACTTCATTCCAGGCAATTTCCATATTCTCTTTCCTTATGGATACTTGCACTACACTGTTGGATCATTGTTGTGACTCAGCAGATGTCTGCTGTGAGTCTTTTCGGGATACAAGATTCATTATGCAGCTGGGGCTTGTTAGGGGCAGGTTTGGAGATAAAAGGACGGATGCTGCCACGCCCTAGTCGCAGGAGTCAACGTTCCTTCGTGCATTCCTTGATCCTTGATTGTGGTTTCTTTGCTGTACACTTGGAAAAGTGGTTTGACTTCTGTAATCCTGATTCATAGAGACTTTGGAAGAAGGGCTTTGCTTTCGTTTGATTTACCTTGTATTGCCGTAAGAAAGATTTGTGTTTCAGTCCGTTATCTTCTGGCAGAGACTTCAATTAGTTTAGTTTGGCTCGCAGCCAGTTTGAACTGAGAACTGATAAAGAAAGTTCCTTTTAAGTTTATTTGTCTTGCCGTTTGTTAAGAGCCGCGAAGGGGAGGCAGAACAGATAATCATCTTTTTTTAAAAGATATATTTTTATTCTTTTTAAACAAGACAACACATACAAAACAAAGCAAGAGAGGAAAGAAGAACAACTTTCCTCCATTTCATCAAGCATGTCGTTTGGTTTACAAGTTTTAGTGCATCAATTCTTAAATTTAGGATTAACATCACTGGTTTACATTAAACATAACTGAATGTTTCACTGTCATTGAGCATTATGTGTTCAAATTACCATTAATATTCTTTCATTTGTAACAATCCTTATTTCCTTGAATTCATAATTATCTATCAAATAACAACGAGTCTTTAAAGTATCACCTATCTCCAAGGAGAAAAAGCGGAGATTGGAACAAAGAATTCCCATTGGTTTATAATAAACATTCATATTTTCAATTGACCATAATGTCGCCAATCATCCAGAATTCCAAGAATGGTTTCCCATTATTAATTATTAATCCATATAGTGGTTAAGTATTTCAATTCATGTATATGTCAATTATTCCTTACATCATCATTGATCCGTTTAATATACAAAGAACTTTCTAATATAAAATGGTCACTACATACAATTATACCAAAGTAATCGTCTTTTAATGCCCTCCCCCCCATTCAGGAGTTACACTTCATTTTCCTGCAGCCATTCTTCTTTAATTCTGTTCTTCCATTGCCATTTCTTTTCCAAGGTCACATAATCAGAACCCCTCATCAGTCTTCTGCCTTTCACTGATTCTCTCATTCTTTCCTCATCAAATCTGTAATAGCTTTAAACTGATGCTCTTTCATCATTTATATGTATGAATAGAATCATGCTTAAATGAACCATTTGGAGCAAAGAGCCTCTTCTATTTGAAAAGAGGCTGTTTAGTGACTGGATATCAACTAGTCGCTAATCTCATTCATTCTTGGCTCTCTCAAAGCCCAGTTTTTCTATATTCTTTTGTCTCTTTCTCAGTTGTTTATATCTCTCACAATAGTATTTTCCCCTGCATCACCTTAAACATATTCCTGACTGTTCTGTTATCACCATTCAATGAAATATGACATGCAACTATCATCAACCCATGAATTCCTATAGATATTTGTTCTGACCCCCTCCTCCGTCCAGTAACGAAGGCCGAGACAAGCTTAACTGGGATTTCACAGCACTTTATTAGCAAGAAACCAAAACCTCGGTGGCTGAAAGCCAAGCATAACAAACAGATAAGAACCTTGGCAGCAACTCAGACTTCGACAGATAACAGCTTCTCCAGCATTAGGAATGACGTTGAATCCTGCAAAACCAGGCTCCTCCCAATCTCTCTTTAAATACTATCTCGAGAGGAGCCTAAGTACAATCACCTGGGTCCAATTATCTTTGGTAACTGCGTAGCTGCTCTCTACGTTGATCTGCCCAGCATTGCCGGGCATCCAGGAACAACTCCCTTGGCTCCTCCCCACTGCTCCAATGCATGACGTCCAGATCACACTCCCTTGTCTCTCCCCCACTGGTCCAAGGATCAGGCGCCTCCTGGTGGCCAACCAGCCTCTCTGCACCCTGCTCGGAATCAGAACCCTGTCCAGGGTCCTCCACATCCTCCAGAGCCGACTCATAGGGCCCCTCGCTGTCGGAGTCTGGTGGCAGCTCCAACAGCTTCTGCTGGGCCACAACAGATATTGATATAGATATCATTTCAACAATATCAATTCCCTTTAGCCCTGTATGTCATATTTAAAGTGTAAGCTTCCACACCTTTGACAAAAGAGTGGGTATTTTTATAGGAACTTGCAAATTATATATATGTTCCATTAGAATTCTTAGGTTTGGGGTCAGTGGGTCCATAGCAGAGACAACCATACCTCGGCCATTATTTCACCTCTTTCCTCCAAATTCATTAAGTTTTAATGATCCATTAAAATAAGATTGTTACATTAAATAAATAGCAAGAAGTTATTTTCTGACAATGAAGAGTTCAGGGTCTGATCTTAGCTATTCCACATGTGCTAATGGAAGAAGCTTATATTTTCTCTCCTTAGCTATTTCCTTAGAAAAAGTATGTTGACACACACACATACACAAACACAAACACACACACACACACACACACCATGAAATCTCCATTGACAGCAACAAACATTTTCCCCTCTTTTTCTGCAGTCTCTAGAATTCAAAGGATAGGTGGGTTTCAGAGCAAATGATTTAGGGGGAACTTTCAAACTTTATTTAGATTCAATTCCTTTATCTGTTCATATTCGAGACTACAAAAATAAATCCTGAATAGTCTCCACAAAATAAGCATTTAATATATTATATAGGTCAGCCTTCAAATGGAGGTGAGAGATTATTGAACGTTGAACATAACTTTGAGAACTTGGACTTAGCAATAGCAATAGCAATAGCAGTTAGACTTATATACCACTTCATAGGGCTTTCAGCCCTCTCTAAGCGGTTTACAGAGTCAACATATCGCCCCCAACAATCCGGGTCCTCATTTTACCCACCTCGGAAGGATGGAAGGCTGAGTCAACCCTGAGCCGGTGAGATTTGAACCGCTGAACTGCTGAACTGCAGACAGCTGAAGTAGCCTGCAGTGCTGCATTTAACCACTGCCCCACCTCGGGACTTCTAAAAGGGATGAGTGGGCATCTGCTAAACCTAACTTTTTCTTCCTCCAGGAGCCTCTAATATATTAATTAGCTTAATTGATTCTTAATTACTAATCTTTGTCATGGCCATTGACACCTGCCACTGTAGCATCATTTTCCCAAGATTCATTTGGCCGCCTCTGCAGCCTTATTTAAGCAAGTCCTTGCTCTGTGCCTAGGCCTTGTGCCAGAGTAGAAATTGGAGCTCCTGTGTGATACTTCGATTGGTTATTTTCAGAGTTTTTCTGTTTTTGTTTTTCTGTTGATCATATTCTGTAAGCTTTTCAGAGTTAGAACAGATTTGGGCAATTTACAAGTCTCATAAATAAACAAACTATTGGAGATCCTTAAGTTGTCAATGAAAGGATGCTATGATATGCAATTTGAAAACTGCAATCTTCACTTTTCCTTCTATAATAGTTTCTAGTCTTACATAAAGCAAGCACTGAGTTACTTGATATAGTGACAGGCTCTCGTACCATCCTCGTGACTTTGATATAGACCCCGAGCATAGCATAATATTGTTGCTAGTACATAAAATAATTCAACATTTTTAAAATACTGATTTTAAAACAGGTCCTTAAAATTCTGATGTTATTTACTTTTCAACAGCAATGGACAGAACACCTGCATTCTTCTCTAGAAATTTTTTAATGGAATTAGGGTCCCCCCCAGTGGTGGGTTTCAAAACTTGTTCGAACCTACTCTGTGGGTGTGGCCTCCTTTGTGGGAGTGGCTTGCCGCCCATGTGACCGGATGGGAGTGGTTTGCTGCCCATGTCACCGGATTGGAGTGGCTTGCCGCCCATGTGACCAGATATGAAGATGCCGACGACACTTGTCAGAACCACCTTAAACTACCTCACACACAGCACTGGCATGCATAAGAATATGATGTAAACTTGTCTTTTAAAAGGCATCTTTGGTTTGCGTTAAAACAACTTCAACACACGCAATGTTCTGATTGCACCACAAACACAGTAGTCATCCTTACCTTTCACAGAGGCCCTGAGTTTTATAGATAGGAGCATGATAGTGTAGAATAATCATATCCAAGGACCAGTGGTGGGTTTCAAAAATGTTTGGAACCTCTTCTGTAGGTGTGGCTTGCTTTCCGGGTCCACTGGTGGAACCTCTTCTAACTAGCTCGGTAGATTTGATGAACCGGTTCTACCGAATAGGTGCGAACTGGTAGGAACCCACCTCTGCCCCCCCCCCCCCCCCCCCCAATGCTCTTTAAATTATTTTTTCTATTTTATGTAAAATTCACCTTTCTGCTTTGGCAAATACTCAAGATGGGTTCTCACAGAGTTCGGAAAACTGAACTATGCAATAAATATAGCAACTGGTGAGTTTATTTATATACTGATCTCATTTTTCATGTGATGTACCTCACATAGTCCATGGTGACAGTTCGGTGACACGTCCAAATAATTGTGGGGATATCTAGTAATAGCCATCAAGATATAGTGAAATTGAGAGTAATATTAATTTATTGTATTAACCTGATATTCATTTATAAGGGAAATGCCTTATGTAAAACTGCTTCAAATTCTAGTTGAATTGATTTCAGCTTTCCTAGAGTGTATGAAAGCACAGAAGGTTTTATTACAGAATATTCTAATATTTTTCTTGGAAACTCCAGAAAATTCAAGGGGCAAATGTCATTCAAAATTCTATTTTGTTTTAGATGTTTTGTCTTTTCTATTAAATGCCTAGATATGTGCATTATTTTAGTAAATATGAGAGACTTTGGGCTTAAATTTGCATCTAATAGAATTACAAGAACTAACCCAAGAGTCGTATCTGACAAAAACACTCAGGGCTTTCTTAAATGTTTGCTTCTCAATTTCATTTGCAAGTATTTTTCCCTTAAGGAAAGGTAGACACATTTTCATTAGGCCAAAAACAAAAAGGGGATTGAAGTGTAGTAGCTATTATCATGTTCTTTCCCAGCCGTTGCTTCTGTTGTCTATTTAGTAATTCTCATTTATTTGTTTTTCCTAGTGGAGCAGATGATGGTTATTTTATTTTATTACAACAATCCATTACATATAAAGGGAGATAGAAAGATAGACCATGATCAAGAAATAGACAGGATGCCGTTAATTTATTGGTTTTGGTTATAGCCGCCCGGAGTCCTCCGGGATTGGACGGCCTATAAATTTAATAAATAAATAAATAAATATTTTCCCTATGCTTTTAAAATTTAAAGGCTCAACAGACTGGAGACCAAAACTGCACTTTACATTGAAGATGTTCTTAGCAACTATGTCATTTTCCCCCCTCTTTTAAATTATAAAATAAGTTCAAAGAACCCAGACCAGATTGGGAGTTGAAATTTTAATTGTTTTATCCTTTGCTAGGTTTCCAATCTAGACCGGATATACCATACACTGAATTTGCATGATCAAAAAGTGATTAATTTGTTTCAGTAAAAATAAATAAATAAATAATATTAATTGTGCTTCCCTTCTCTCCTCCCCTCCCCCAATTTTTTTTTTTTACTGGAATCACAGTAAAAGCTATAGTTCTATAGTTTAATATTCTTGTTAAATCCCAACCTGGTTTGGATTCCTTATGCTGATTTTAGACTCCATTTTTTTTTAAAAGGTGCTAGGTAGGCCTTTAAAGTAATATGCATTTTGGCCCTGAAGCTTTGACTTTGTTTCACACCTGAAGTATAAGACTGAAATTCTGGTTAGTTTTCAACCTCACTTTGATTATTTCCATTTCATGAAAAGTTAAATGAGAAGAGAAGATATTGAAGAAGCAGGCATATAGTTTGGAGAGAAAAGAATTAAATAGAAGCAATCTTTCCTTCTCTATTTTCATGTCATTCTTCATCTGTAAAGGGAATAATATAGTTTGGAAGAAATCTGTGAATTCTATAATCCACTGTCTGGTCAATGTAGGCTCTACTGTAAATGGAAACCACAGCTTAATCTCCTGTGAAACTGCATTCCACGTCTCCATTAGCTAGAGTGACATAACCAGTGTTCATTCCCCCGCACCTTCATAGTCATTCCTTGACACAATTACAGAATTGGTTAGATATACAAGAAAATTTTTAAAGCACTGAAGAAGCATTTGACTCTTTAAAATTGCAAGAATTCTGTTTATTATTATCCATAAGTACAATGTTTAAGAACTTGGCATCATCAACAACAAAGCTTTGGTAAAGGCTGTGTCAAACTATAGACTAAGTGTAAATTCTAATTTTGTTTAATTTGTATTGCTGATGTCAAGGACAGAATTACCATTCTGAAAATTAATTTGTGAAATCATCGTTTCATGCAGCATGGAAGACACTGAATTAAATTCAACTGAAAGCCTTTCAGTAACAGGCCTGTTAGAAATCTGATTTGATTTGATTTATTACATTTCTATGCAGCCCTATTCCCAGAGGGACTCAGGGCGTCTCACAAACCAAAGTAAGGGGGGGGAATACAAACATAGAGGAAAGACAACGGACAAAACAACTACAACAATTTAAAAACAGTAGAGCAGGGGCGGGGAACTCATCAGCCCCAGGCCTGTCGGAACAGCCAGGTTTTAAGGGCTTTGCGGAAAGCCTGAAGGGTGGTGATAGTCCGAATCTCCATGGGGAGCTCGTTCCAGAGGGCCGGAGCAGCCATGGAGAAGGCCCTCCTCCGGGTAGTAGCCAAACGGCATTGGCCGGTAGATGGAATTCAGAGGAGGCCTAATCTGTAGGATCTAATCGGTCTATTGGAGGAAATTGGCAGCAGGCGGTCTCTCAAGTACCCAGGTCCAATACCATGAAGGGCTTTATAAGTGACGACTAGCACCTTGAAGCGTATCCGAAGACCAATAGGCAGCCAGTGCAGCTCGCGGAGGATAGGTGTGACGTGGGTGTACCGGGGTGCATCCACAATCGCTTGCGGCTGCATTCTGGACTAGCTGAAGTCTTCGAACACTCTTCAAGGGCAGCCCCATGTAGAGCGCATTGCAGTAATAATAACTGCTCAGCTCTCATTCATTTCAGTAATGCCCTCCAGATTAGCATGAACCCTGATTGTGATCCTTTCCATAATTAATTCTATTATTTTCCCACAAACCTAAAGGAATGGAACCTTGTTTTCTAAAAATTCCCAGTCTTAATATCAAGTCATATAGGGTAAATATGCAAGTGTTAAATGATACTGCCCTGATCTTGAGGTTGTTTCTTTCCCTTCGGTTCTCACAGGGAGGGATGATTGCCTTGCTGCTTTCCATCTTGTGTCTGGTTATGATTCTCTACACGCGCCGGCGTTGGTGCAAGCGCCGTCGAGTGCCGCAGCCCCAGAAGAGCGCCAGTGCTGAGGCAGCCAATGAAATTCACTACATCCCCTCGGTGCTGATTGGTGGCCACGGCCGCGAGAGTCTGCGGAATGCCCGGGTGCAAGGGCACAACTCCAGTGGAACGCTGAGCATCAGAGAGACTCCAATCCTAGATGGTTATGAATATGACATTTCAGACCTGCGCCACCACTTACAACGAGAATGCATGAACGGGGGTGAGGACTTTGCCAGCCAGATGACCAGAACACTGGATTCGCTACAAGGCTGTAATGAAAAATCAAGCATGGATCTAACCCCAGGTGGGATTTAGTCATAATCAGCATATATTTTTAACCTATACCTATCTGCGATTGGTTAGGTTATTCGGAATGTGTTTAGACCATTATGTTTTGGTACCTTCGATGCACAGCTTATTGGACCTAATTTCTCAATATGAAATGCTGGTATTTTGTTTTCAGCCATATAATCCATCACTTTCCCATTGTCTCTAGCAAGGCTAATTTCTGGCTACACAATTTTTGGATTGCCATGTTATTTGGCTGCATGCCAGTGGAAGGTGACTTAGAATAACATTAACTGTAATAAAGCAGTAAGGAGGCGTTTGCTTCAAGGACAACGTGGAAATAGTAGGCTAGTTAATGAATTTTAACTGTTACCAAAGAACATGAAAGTGCTTAAAGTTTACATTAGGGAATATTTAGTGATGTTTTCAGTGTGGTAAACAGGAATTTGGGTCAGTCTTTCTGTAGCCAGGCCAGATTACTTGTTTTTATCAGCTTTTGTGTTTCAAGCAATTTTAAAAAAAAAATCAAAGACATGGGCATAGACAATTTCTAATGATATCACAGTTGATTGATGGAAAGACACATTTCTGCATTAGCTTCTGTCTCAATGCAATCATATTCAAGCTATTTGCTGTTGTGCAGTTGTTTCTTTTTTCCCCCTGTGTTAAAACTGACATGGGAGCACTTGAGGTAAGTGGAGATCTCATGTGCCTGTTTTTGGCAGGGAGAGGAAAACTCTCACTGGCTTCCGCAGGTGTTTGTATGCATGTATGTGCTTCAGAGGATACAGAAGTATGAAGTAATACTTGCTTTAAGACTACCAGATTTCTGTTCCCATTTCATCTGAAGCAACTTCTAGAGCAGTGTTTTTCAACCTTGGCAACTTGAAGATGTCCGGACTTCAACTCCCAGAATTCCCCAGCCAGCAAATGCTGGCTGGGGAATTCTGGGAGTTGAAGTCCGGACATCTTCAAGTTGCCTAGGTTGAAAAACACTGTATCTAGAGATCCAGACTGAAGTGCTGCATAGCATTTATGCTTTGAACCTATAGGTGAAGCACAAGGTTAATTCCCTCTTCCCTCCTCTGTCTGTAAATGTTACAGTTTGATTTGGTTTCTCTCTATCCCCATCTCTCATTCCGTTTTTTTAAAGCCCTAATCATACAAGACCATCAATGTCACTGCTTTTGCTCTGTGAATAGTGAAAATTTCAGCAGGAGTACCCATAACAATTTGATTCAATTTTTGCAAAGCTGTTCCCACAGGAACTTTTGTCTAGCTTAATTCTTACTTTTAAGATAATCCTTTTGAATGCATTTATTGTTGGGATGTAGAGATATTGGGACAAAACTTCAAGCCTGCTCAAACATACAGATGGTTGGTTACAGTAGAAGGATTTAACTTCTGTTGCCAGATGGTCTATATCTAAAGATGTTCCAAATATTAATGCTTGGATAGCGGGATATGAATATTTTATCCTTAATATTATTTTTCTTATTCTTTTTTTCCTTCTCCCCTTTTTGCCTCTTTTTCTCAAAGTTTCTACCTTCATTTTTTCTTCTTAGGCAGTGACAATGCCAAGCTCTCCTTGATGAACAAGTACAAGGATAATATCATTGCGACCAGTCCTGTGGACTCCAACCATCAACAGGCAACTCTGTTATCTCATACATCTAGCAGTCAACGCAAGCGGATCAATAACAAATCACGAGGTACTGTCTAGAGCTTTTTCCTGACAAGGGATGGGATGGGGCCGGGTGCAGTCTATAAGGTGATTAAATAGATGGGCAACCTTGAGATAGATCTAAAGCTATACTTAGTCCATCTGTTTCCATCAATAGCTAGGAAACATGCAAGGTTTGTGTTTACACATCACATTAAGCCATGGAATCAAGAGATGCACCTTAGATTAGGCTGAGAGCCACAGTAGAATTTAAATGGTGTGCCTGGGGTTTTACTCAGAACCAGACGGGGGGGCGCAGGACTACAGATCAAAATACCATATTTTTTTGAATATAAGACCCTCTGAAGTATAAGACGCATCAGATGCTGTTAAAATTGATGTGGCTTCCTGGAAGTATCCCTTATTTTCTACTATTTAAAAGAAGATACAATAGAACTGGGCCTCTTCATTTATTTTAAAAAGCTTCTTCAGTTTGTTAAGTTGTCTAAAACAATAATAAAACAGTCTTTAAGAAATAAGTCTAATAATCTGAACATTCTATAAGCATCTAATAATTTGAACATTCTGTAGGGATTTATAGTTATTGACTTACCTCCTTGCAGCAAACAGCAAACAGCCTGTTTCAGTTTAGCCTGATTAGAAGGGGAAAAAAATCTGCCTCTGTCTCCTAGCAATTTGCTTCCTTGCAGCAAACAAGTTTCACTTTCAATTTCAGTTTAAACACTCCCGATGATCAGCTGTTTCAGGCTGCAGGGATTGCCATTCGCAAGCCCCATTTTCCCCATTTGCTGCAAGGAGGTAAATTGCTGGGAGGCAGAGGCCAAAGGAGGGGAGCCAGTGGTGGGTGGGCTACATTCAGTTGTATAAGAAGCCAAATTTTCACCCTCTTTTAGGGGAGGGGGAAGGTGCATCTTATACTCTGAAAAATACGGGTAATAACAATAATGAGATTGGATAAGTAATTACTTAACACAATTTTCTTCCACCTATGTGAACTTTTAACTATTTTGCACATACTACCCATGCAATTATTTTGTTTTTAGAGGCATTCAGGATTGTACTGTTAAAACACATAGCAAGTTTGGTCAGTTTGCTGACTAACAGTTTCATCAGAGTCAGTTTAGTCTATTAGTTAAGGCCATTGACTAAAAAGTAAGAGACTGTGAGTTCAAGTCCCATCTTAGTTATGAAAGCCAGCTGTGTGACCTTGTGCCATACTCTCATCCCAATTACAGAGTTGTTGTAGGGAAAATAGGAGTAAGAAGAAAATTAGGTATATTCACTACCTTGATTTGCTTATGAAAATAATAAAGAAGGGAAAGAAAGAAAGAAAGAAAGAAAGAAAGAAGGAAGGAAGGAAGGAAGGAAGGAAGGAAGGAAGGAAGGAAGAAAGAATGAATTATAGGAAGTGTTCCATTCTTGTAAGAGCCTCCTTTTACTACCACTTTGCCTATCACTGCAGTTTATTTACCTTTGCAAAGAGGAAGGGGAAACAGTCTGAGTAGTTGAAACAGCAACAGCTTACATAAAACAATCACTGTGCTGTTTTTCCTCCTAAAAATGGCTGTAGAGATGAGATGAGAATAGGAGAGAAAGGAAGATTATCTGAGAGCAGCAGGAAGTGAGTGGATGGAGCAATAGATTGAAAAAGCTGCCCATCCTACCACAATTTGCAAACACCTCCTGTGTATTGTCAAGATGTGGTACTGACTAAGGAATTTACGGGGCTTCATGAAAGCCTTGAGACATTCATGTGGTCTGTAGTTTGTCTACTTGTATTTTAATATGATATGTCAACCCAGACTTTGGTTAGATAGTTGAATTCTGGTTAAATAATTAGATACTCTAACTATGGCCTGGTATGTGAGCCTATTGAATGGAAAAGGATGAGCAGAAAAGGTTTCAAAATCTTCAGCTTGTCATTTCCCAGGCCCCTATGACTGTTCTTAAGATGCTTTTTCACTTGATGGAAAAAATATAGGTGTTAAAATGACAACTGAAGAAGGGTTGAAGGAGCTGAAATTATGAGAAAGAAAAAGTTAAGGGCCACTTTACAACAATCCTTGTTTTTTTCGTTGCTTCAAAAAAGAAGAGTGAAACAGGAGGAAAAACCAATTACCGTATTGACACACTGGAATATAAGAGGCATCAAGGTTTTGAAGAGGCAAATTTTAAAAAAGTAGGTAGGTAGATAGAGGGATACAGAGGGAGAGAAAGAGAGAAAACTACAGTAGGTAGGTAGGGAGAGAGAGAGGGTAATTAGGTAGGTAGGTAGGTAGGTAGGTAGATAAAGGGATAGAGAGAGAAATAGAGATAGAGAAATACAGTAGGAGGGAGAGAGGGGGGTAGGTAGGTAGGTAGGTAGGTAGGTAGGTAGAGGGATAAAGAGAGAAAAAGAAAGAGAGAGAGAAATACAGTAGATAGGTAGGGATAGAGAGAGAGTAAGTTGGTTGGTAGGTAGAGGGATAGATAGATAGATAGATAGATAGATAGATAGATAGATAGATAGATAGATAGATAGATAGATAGATAGATATACAGTAGATAGGGAGAGAGAGATAGATAGATAGATAGATAGATATACAGTAGATAGGGAGAGAGAGAGAGTAGGTTGGTTGGTAGGTAGAGGGATAGATAGATAGATAGATAGATAGATAGATAGATAGATAGATAGATAGATAGATAGATAGATAGAGAGAGAGAGAGAGAAATACAGTAGATAGGTAGGGAGAGAGAGAGAGTAGGCAGGTTTGTAGGTAGATAGAGGGGGGAGATAGAGAAATACAGTAGATAGATAGGGGGGAAAGGGAGAGTAGGTAGATAGGGGGAGAGAGAGAGAGAGAGAGAGAGAGAGAGAAATACAATAGGTAGGGAAGGAGAGAGAGAGTAGGTAGGTAGGTAAATGTTTCCAGGTGTATTTATCCATGTGCTGGAGAAGGAAATCGCTGACAATCCGCAGCACTTAAGACTTTGTTTCTGCTGGCACAGCACTTGATCAATGTAATTCTCATCAATCAGTTAAAGAGCTTTCCAAAAAGTGGAAAACCCTTTTTGCACTCTTCAAACCTCCCCAAAATGGCACATTTTTTGCAAAAGCAGGCCTGTTTTTTTTTAAAGGCATAGGTAGCCTTGGGGGGAGCTTGCACAGTGCTCCGGGGGGGGGAGTGATGGGGCCAAAAACGAGCAAAAAATGGCCCATTTTTCAAGAGAACGAGGCCATTTTTTGTCAAAAAAAATTGCATGCATAGCTTTATGGAGGCTTATAGAGTGCTGCTGGGGCCTGGGGGGGCAAGAAATGGCCTGTTTTTTTGCTCATTTCTGCCCTCCCCAGCCCCCAGGAGCTCTCTGAAAGCCTCCATCAGGGTGTGCACGGCCATTTGGGGCTTCGGGAGGCAAAAATCCTGTATTCGATGTATAAGATGCACCCAGATTTTCAACCTCTTTTTTGAGGAAAAAAGGTGCGTCTTATACTCTGAAAAATACGGTACTCTGGCAACAGGCAGATTGATAATCAAAAGGCCAACCAGAAGCATATATAAAACCCACTCAAATTTCAATAGAAGTCTGCGCCTCTCTGCTCTTCTTTATTATCCAACCTTTTCCCCTGTGAGACATCACATAGTAGTTCTGTCCCATACAGTCTCATCAGGAAGCCAACCAAGTATTTTTACTGCTGTAGGTCCTAATGACAGAATACGAATTTTATTGACAAGATGCTTGGTGCTGAGCGTCTTACCCTGCTCAACTGGCAGAGTTGATGTCTTGAGTTTCTCTGAGAACTTCATCACAAACATCCTGGGAACCAGTGGTGGGTTTCAAAAATTGTTGGAACCTACTCTGTGGGTGTGGCCTCCTTTGTGAGAGTGGCTTGCTGCCCATGTGACCGGATATGAAATTATGAATTAGTACTTAGGTCGGTCCAAGTAGCTATTCAGAAACTCTGGCATTGAAGCATGCAAGTCTTAAAGCTGTCAAGTTACAAGATCCTTGCCAGTGGTGGGTTTCAAAAAATGTTTGGAACCTCTTCTGTAGGTGTGGCCTGCTTTCCGGGTCCACTGGTGGAACCTCTTCTAACCGGTTCGGTAGATTTGACGAACCGGTTCTACCGAATAGGTGCGAACTGGACGGAACCCACCTCTGCTGGGAACCTTAGGCATTCATGTCAAGTCTATTATTGACTCAGTATATGTTGCTGTGATATTTTTATGCTGGTTTTTAGAATACGGCTGATTGCTAGTGGTTGCGGGGTTGAGTGCCTTTTGTCATGAATGAGTCATTTTAGGTGAGAATTGATCTAGACAAACTGGATATTGAGATATAAAGAAGCTAAGAGGTTCCTGAACATTCTGGGGCATTTTCTTAGAGCATTATATGGCAATTCTGCCACAGTTCCAATCTCACTCACTGTACGATAGTGAGCACTTTTTCTATGTATGGGTTGCCCAAAAGCCACTTAATTTAACTGAAGAACTCGAGGCACAAATTGGTTGATGGGTGGTTTAAGTTCAATAACAGTGACTATCCAGAACTTAATAGAATATAAATGCAGTAAATAATCACTTCAAATAATACAATACAATACAATACAATACAATACAATACAATACAATACAATACAATAGCAGATTTTGAAGGGACCCTGAAGGTCTTCTAGTCCAACCCCCTGCCTAGGCAGGAAACTGTTTCAGACAAATGGCTATCCAACGTCTTTTTAAAGACTTCCCGTGTTGGGGCATTCACAACTTCTGAAGGCAACTTCTGTTCCACTGATTAATTGTTCTAACTGTCAGGAAACTTCTCCTCAGTTCTAAGTTGCTTCTCTCCTTGATTAGTTTCCACCCATTGCTTCTTGTTAGATCAACAAATAGATAGATTAACAAATGGACAGCTCAGGGCATACAACTGTACCTTTTGCATGGAAATGGTTAGAGTGAAGAGGATTTGACTTTGCTATCACTGATGCATCTTCCAAGAACTGCCTAGCCAGGTTTCTTGGGTGCTAACAGAACAGGTGTGTGGCTTGAATCATCTCCTTGATGCAGGTCAGTCACTAGGGGGGCAGTTGGACTCACCAATATTCTAGATGAAACCCTACCTTGATTGAGATGCCTCAGCCTCTGTGAGCTGCATCATAGTAACTTCTTATCTGGATCATGTCATGTAAGAGTTACCCCTAAAGATACTCCAGTGTTGTAACTCAGCAGAGGTCTTCTATGAGTCTTTTCAGGATGCAAAGTCAACGATGCAGCTGGGGCTCGTTAGTGGGGTTCTGGTGATAAAAGAATGAATAGTGCCACGCCCAGGTTGCAGGAGTCAACGTTCGTTCCTTGGTTCGTGCAACATTGATTGATCATCGGTCGTGGTTTATGTAAGGTACACTTGGAGAAGTGCTTTGTTTTCCTGTAACCCTGATTCAAGGCTACACTTGGAGAAGTGCATTGCTTGTAAGAGTTTTTGTTTTGTATTCTGTTGTCTGCTTGAAAGAGACTTTATTTCTGTTTATTTTTTGGGCTCGCAGCCAGTCTGAGCCGAGAACTGATAAAGAGAGTTCCTTTTAAGTTTGTTTGCCTGTCGTCTGTTATCAAGCTGAGAAGGGGGGACAGAACACTCCAGTAACAAAATGTAGCTGCCGAATTTTAAATTAGCTGGCTAAGTGGGATCATATAATGCCAGTTCTGCTGCATCAAAAATAAGCAGCAAATTATTAATAAAGTGCCTCTGGTGGGGCATAGTCCAGCCACAATTAAAATTAACAAGTAAAACTACATCTAATAACAAAAAATGATTAAAAAATAACACTTCTGTCTATGTCCCAATCATCTAACTTGACTAGGAAGATTTATAACAAATCATCTATCATCTGTCTATACCAACTGCCATTCTCAGTATCTATTCACAGCCACTTCTACCAGTCAATCTGCTTTATTAAATGAGTATGTTTTCAAAACTTTTCTTAAATCTAGCCAAAGATGTATGAGCCAGAGTAGAGAGACAAGATGTTTGTCTGTCCATTATATTTTAAAATATTGTCCAAGAATCAATCTGCTGTAGAAACTACTTGTGGTTCTGTTTGTGGGCTTGGCTCATAAAATGTTGATGAGACACTCAACCATTTCAATGTCAAAACCCCAGTGTTGGAATTATGTATTGTGAGATGACTATTGCGTTCTTTGGAAAAAATACACGCCGGTACATGCTAAGCATTTATAGAGAGACAACTGGTCTATAAACACCAGAGTGATTTGGCTATAATCTGCTTTCCTCTTTTTTTAAAATCAAAACAATGTTTCTTTTAATCTCTGTACTTATTGTTGGCTTTAACTGTGCTGACTGGATTTGAGATTTCTTTTCCTCTTTTCTTTTAGACCATATATATTCTCTGGTAGGAAGGAAATTAAATAAATGAGATATACCTGCACTGTAAAGCGGTGAGAATGCGTGGTGGGATACAAGAATAGCTAATATATGTTGTTGTTGTTGTTTTGTCTTTGTTTTTCAACCTAGCTGGTTCAGCATTTCTGAACCCTGAAGGAGATTCTGGGACAGAAGCAGACAATGACCCCCAGCTGGCCTTTTACACAGACCCATCACGGAGCAGGCGACGCAGTAGAGGTAAGCAGCAAGAAGTAGCAAGTACATTAACAAGAATGTGGAATGGCTAATGGGATTATGGTGCTAGAGGTCCTTCAAGACTAAGCATGTCTCTCAGCATATTTTAATCACATGTCTTTTGTGCATGCTTAAATAACAGTAAGTCCTTCCCTCCTGTATTTTCTCATTATGGGACAAGCAACACTGTTCTGACCCCCCTCTTTGCTTGTTCAGAAATGACAGCCACACACAGTTTGCAAAGGAATGTCTTTATCAGTCCCGGCTTTTGCTGGCTGCGAGCCCAAAATAAACATAGATAAATTCTCTGGCAAAAAGTTAAACAGCAAATGCAAAAACAAACTCTCACAGCAAACCAGGTTTATATAAAGCAGTGGTTCCCAAACTTGGCAACTTTAAGACTTGTGGACTTCAACTCCCAGAGCTGGCTGGAGAATTCTGGGAGTTGAAGTCCACAAGTCTTAAAGTTGCCAAGTTTGGGAACCACTGATATAAAGCAAATCACTTATCCAAGTGCTTCTTGGAATCATGAACATGAACTAGAACAGGAACAGAACGGAATTCACGAACCAACGAAGGACGTTGACTTCTGCAACTAAGGCGTGGCACCATCAGTCTTTTATCCACAGGAGGAGATCCTTAACGAGCCCCAGCTGCTTGTTATCTTCTCCTGTGAGCATCCTGAAACCACTCACAGAAGATTTCTGTGTCAGTCTGATAGCAGCTCCAAAGGCTCCCACCGAGCCACAACACAACACTATCCATTAGCCACTGATATTAATATTAGTTAACAATTTTTAAAAAAATCTTTGCATTTGTTCACTCCCAATGCTATGGAGAAGAAGTGGATAATTCTGCCTTTCTTCAGTGCATGAGTTGATAAGCAAAGGTTTCCTCGGACAGGGAAAAAAGCACCACTCAAGGGTAAAATGGATATAAGTTTAAAAACAAAAACAGAAACAGAAAATCCTGAATAATTTGGAAAGCCTAAATAATTTGAAGCCTTTCTTTTAAAAAAAGGACTCCCAGCAGAACTGACACAATCCGTCTATTTTCCAGACCAATAAACACATTTCTTTGATAGATTTCTCTCTGCATGAGCTGCTTGGATGAGATCTCTAAAAAGACACCAGCCCTGTTTGCATGTTATGCATCCCTAAGGCACTTAACCGCACTGTCAAGGAGTTGGTTGTCATGGAGAAACTAACCCATTAAAAGAATGGAGGAGGAAGGAGTGATTAAATATTTTTAAAAAGTATACATATTTTCCTTTGAACCAGGATCCTTTCTGGCTAGGCACTATACATGGAGGCTCTCCCATTTAGTAACTTGCAGACTGACCCCGTGTAAAAAAAAAATCAGAAGCACCTAAAAGTATGCTAAGTATTTGGTATCTCTCAAGCAGATGCATTTTCGTTGCTCTCTACTGTAATAACGAGGTGGCGCAGTGGTTAGAGTGCAGCACTGCAGGCTACTTCAGCTGACTGCAGTTCTGCAGTTCGGCTGTTCAAATCTCACGGGATCAAGGTTGACTCAGCCTTCCATCCTTCCGAGGTGGGTAAAATGAGGACCCGGATTGTTGGGGGCAATATGCTGACTCTGTAAACCGCTTAGAGAGGGCTGAAAGCCCTATGAAGCCGTATATAAGTCTAACTGCTATTGCTATTGCTATAACTGGGCAGAAACGGAAACTGCTCTGTTATGTTTGGATGCCCCAAAAGCAGCTGGCCAAATAGTGACATAGATAATATCCTGCTCTGGGATTATCCAAGGAAATGTACCAAAGATTCTGGGTTGGTTCTACAGACTGATTGCATTGAAAGAAAGTTACCTGGATTCCCTTTGGGGAAAGGTGTAAGACACAGCTCTACGTTATTTGCAAATAAATAAGAGTCGAGGTGGCGCAGTGGTTAGGGTGCAGTACTGCAGGCCACTTTAGCTGACTGTGATCTGCAGCTCAGCGGTTCAATTCTCACCGGCTCAAGGTCGACTCAGCCTTCCATCCTTCCGAGGTGGGTGAAATGAGGACCCGGACTGTGGGGGCAATATGCTGACTCAATTTGCTAAAAAATTTGTAAACCGCTTAGAGAGGGCTGAAAGCCCTATGAAGCGGTATATAAGTCTAATAAATAAATAAATAAAATAAATATTATGTGTCAAGCTTTGTAAGGGTGGCAAGTCCAGAAAACTGGAACCAATTAGTTTTCTAAAACGGTATGGTAATGTAGCAAAATCTTGAAAGCCCAGCAAAATACTTGTTCTGTACAATTGATGTAATTTAGGCAAATTTACTCTGAATTTCCTTCTTAAGTTTTTCCCTTTCCTGGATTCAAAAATCGCTTCTGCTATTCCTCTGTTTCCTTTCTTAACTATCTTTCTGCCTTTTCTGTATTTCCAAGGTCTGTTGAGGCATTCCATCACCTTATGCTAGCTATCTGAAGAAATATGTGTTGACTTTTTTCGGCAAATATGCTACAAATCAAATTCAAAATATCAGTGATCCCTAGCTGGTCAAGTGCAAAAACAGCCCACTATTTTGAAGGGATTGGTTTTTGTCTTTAATCTTCCATCATGTTGCCCATTTAACATTTTATCTGTGATTGAGCAAAGGTAGAGACAGTAAGGCATATTATTTTGTTTTGCTAACCATGTAGGAATCTAGACCTTAATTTAATTATAGTACTTTTATTCTAGTGACAAACCAGGCAGGTCAGAGGAATGATATGTACCTTCTCTTCTGTCAGACCACATTCTAGCAATTTCTGAGATAGTAGTTGAGAGTCATGCCATTCCTTTTATGATTTTTATTACTCAGTGAGGACTCAAAACAATTCAATCAACTCTCTGGTTACTTTGTGCTGAATTGTCTCATCTCTTTTCTTTCTCTTTCATGTTTTGTTTTACCTCTTATGCTGGCCTAAGGCTGCAATAAAATAACTCAATAAAGAAAGATCCAAAATGCAGACGCAGTGCAGAATAAGAGACAGATAGGCAAGCATTGTTGACACTCAATGATATTACATTATGACCTACCTGGTGCTTGAGGGAGTCATAATAACCTTGACCTGTGAGGGATAGAAATCTTTTCAAGGCTCTCCTAGAACGTATACAAGCAGTCCTCATTCAGCAACTACCTCATACAGTAATAGTTTGCAGTTACGATGGTGATGAAAAAATAACTTTGTGACCAGTCCTCACATTTACAACGTTTGCAGCAGTGGTGGGTTTCAAAAATTGTTTGAACCTACTCTGTGGGTGTGGCCTCCTTTGTGGGAGTGGCTTGCTGCCCATGTGACCGGATGGGAGTGGCTTGCCGCCCATGTGACCGGATATGAAGATGCCGACGACACTTGTCAGAACCACCTTAAAATACCTCACACACAGCACTGGCATGCATAAGAATAGGATGCAAACTTGTTTTTTAAAAGGCATCTTTGGTTTGCGTTAAAACAACTTCAACACACGCAATATTCTGATTGCACCACAAACGCAGTAGTCATCCTTCCCTTTCACAGAGGCACTGAGTTTTATAAATATGAGCATGATAGTGCAGAATAATCATATCCAAGGACCAGTGGTGGGTTTCAAAAAATTTTGGAACCTCTTCTGTAGGTGTGGCCTGCTTTCCGGGTCCACTGGTGGAGCCTCTTCTAACCAGTTCAGTAGATTTGACGAACCGGTTCTACCGAATAGGTGCGAACTGGTAGGAACCCACCTCTGGTTTGCAGATGCGCGAAGCAAAGGGAAGCTGAAATAAAGTCAGAAGCATAGTTGCAGTTTCACTTAGTGACTTCTTCACTTAATGGCTCTGTGTGGACACTGAACAAGGATGACCTGTATTTTTTATGTTTTGTGAGGAAGAGCAGGGATTTAAAAGAAGTTATTTGTTGAAACCGAATACAGCTTCGCTATTAATTTCAGCACTGATATAGCCCCTCTCACATTCAGGTTAGTTCGGGTAGATGTAATTATTTGGAATCATATATTGAAGGTAAGAAGTAGAGGTGTCACATTGTGTTTTTCAGACACTGCTTAGCATAATACATATTAAGCAGAAGATAAGTTTACATAGCTGTGCAACAAAATATATTAGCCACTAGGCTACATCTGTGATCAAAACTATAGAAAAAATAATACCGTTATTTTTGAATATATAATTATAATAATATTACTCATACAGATTATGCCTTTCCTGTTTTAACAAGGGGATTTGAAACTGTTGAGATATCAATAAATAATACGATTATAAGCATTCTGATTTATCCTTTCCAAGTGCAGTCCTTTGTTGTTGTTGTTTAATGGCAGATTCAGTCTATTCATGGACAACCATGTGCTCTACATGGGGCAGCCCTTGAAGAGTATTCGGCGACTTCAGCTTGTCCAGAATGCAGCCGCGCGAGCGATCGTGGGTGCACCTCGGTTCACCCACGTAACACCTATCCTCCGCGAGCTGCACTGGCTGCCTATTGGTCTCCGGATACGCTTCAAGGCGCTAGTCGTCACTTATAAATGCCCTTCATGGTATTGGACCTGGGTACTTGAGAGACCGCCTGCTGCTAATTACCTCCACCAGACCGATTAGATCCCACAGATTAGGCCTCCTCCGAATTCCATCCGCCGGCCAGTGCCGACTGGCGACTACCCGGAGGAGGGCCTTCTCTGTGGCTGCTCCGACCCTCTGGAACGAGCTCCCCATGGAGATTCGAACCCTCACCACCCTCCAGGCCTTCCGCATAGCCCTTAAAACCTGGCTGTTCCGACAGGCCTGGGGCTAAAGAATCGTTGCCCCTATCTCGAATGGTATGATTGTTGCGCTTTTAAATTATGTATTGTTTTGTGTTGTTGTCAAATTGTCTGTATCCCCCTTCCCTTGTTTGAGTTGTGAGCCGCCCTGAGTCCCCTTGGGGAAAAGGGCGGCATACAAATGAAATAAACAACAACAAACAACAAACAACCACCAAAAATCTTCTTGCTGAAAGACAAAATAATTTTGCATTATCATAGCTCAGGCACCAGATTGGAGAAGATTAATATAGATTATATGTATGAATCCACAAATGATTTCAGGGAAGAAAATTACCTAGGAAAGCAGTGTTGTCACCGTTTCAAGCTTTTACCTTCTGGAGCCTTTCAGCTCTCCACTGATGTGGTCAAGGATACATTTTGGGGCAGGACAACAGGGGTGGGTTCCTGCCAGTTCTAACCTCTTCTATAGAAGAGGTTCCACCAATCTACAGTGCCGTTTAGAACCGGTTCCAGCTCCCTCCCCCCTCCCGCCCGTCCGCACATCATCAAGATGAAGAGCGAGAGGAGGAATTCTGGGAGTTGAAGTCCACAAGTCTTAAAGCTGTCAAGTTTGAACACCCCTGGGGTTTTTTTTCCTAAAGGGTTAGGGGTGCGAGGGTCTTGTAACTTGACAGCTTTAAGACTTGCGTGCTTCAAATGCCAGAGTTTCTGAGCCAATATTTTGGTGGCTAAGCAAGAGCGTTGTTAAGTGAGTTTCACCACATTTTACAAGTTGGCCACGCCCACCCAGTCACATGACCGGCAAACCACTCCCACTCAGTCACATGGCCGGCAAGCCACTCACACAAAGCAGGCCACACCTACAGAAGAGGTTCTAAAAATTTTTGAAATCCACCACTGCAGGACAAGCAGTATATGATTCTTTTGACTCAGAAAGTGCCCAGTTTTAATTATCTGGAAGCCAGCCATCTGCCCATCAGGATTTCAAGAGCTTTCTCATTTTTGGAGAAGAGATTATGCATGGGAGGTATTTAGGCAGAAATCTGGTAGCTGTGCTTAAAAATCTTATCTAAATATCTATGGCATCTATCTATCTATATCTATCTATCTATCTATCTATCTATCTATCTATCTATCTATCTATCAATCATCTATCTATCTTATCTATCTATCTATCATCTATCTTATCTTATCTTATCTTATCTTATCCTATCTATCTATCTATCTATCTATCTATCTATCTATCTATCTATCTATCTATCTATCTATCTATCCATCCCCATCTCACAGAAGCAACTCTGGACATTGTATAACAACATGATTATCTTAAGAGCTGTAAGGTAAAGATCTAAAAAACACCAATGCAATTGCAATATTTTTCTAATGATATTATTAAATTGCCATTGTTGGCCTTGTCAGTAGTTTGACTGTCCTGAAATTGGCATTATACAGTATCATTACATGATTACATAAAATGTAACAATAACACAGAATATCTGGACTATTAATACATTAAATTTTGATGAGTACATGTGCCTATATACCCAAAAAGATAGAAACAGGGAGTGTATAAGTGTAGTTATACAGATCTAGGTTCAAACATTTAATACCTATTAAGACATTGGAGAGAAGATTATTAATCTGTTATTAAGAATCTCCTCATATGTGTATTCAAGTGCTTTAGAATAAGGATTTAGAATAGGTTCTTATAAAAGAAATAGGGTAGTGATAGGGAACAGTTTGGGAATAAGAAGATGTTGACGGTGATTTGACAGCATAAGAAGATGCTATCACAGGACTGAGTAAAGAAGAGTAAAGCCAAAAAAAATATTGCTAGATATATTCCTGGTATTTCAAATATTACACAGTATTTTTTTAACTGAAAGGCAATAAAGTGAACATTAGAAGAGTAAGGTTTTTAAATATTAGATATATTGAAAAGAAATGTAAGCTAAGTAATCAAAACCATGGTAGACTGGAGCTGAATCAACAACGACTTTATAGATTTCTTATTATTTTTATTTTTCAATTTATTTTTCAATTTTATTGACATTTGTATGCTGCCCACTCCCAGAGGGACTCTGGGCGGCTCACAGGCAAGACAAAAAACATATATAGAAAAGTTAAAAAAAATAAGAATACAATGGTTAAAATTTCACACCATGCACACTGTTAGAGTGGGGCTGGATACGATCAACAGCCCCAGGCCTGCCGGAACAGCCAGGTCTTAGCAGCTTTACGGAAGGCCGGAAGAGTAGTAAGGGTCCGGATCTCAACGGGAAGATCGTTCCATAGGGCCGGAGCAGCTACAGAGAAGGCCCTCCCCCAGGGAACCGCCAACTGACATTGACCGGCCGACGACCCCCGGAGGATGCCCAATCTGTGTGATCTTATTGGTCGCTGGGAGGTAAATGGCAGGAGGCGGTCTCTCAGGTAGCCAGGTCCTGAACCATGTAGGGCTTTAAAAGTAACGACATTTATAAGTAACTGAAGGTGGCAAACTTACTAATACTCCTTCCTCCTTCTATTTTCCATACAAGGACAACTCTGTGAGATGAGTTAGGCTGAGAGAGGGTGACTGGCTCAAGATCACCCAGCTAGGTTTCATGCCTAAAGTGGGATTAGAACTCACAAGTCTTCTGATTTCTAACAAAGGAATTAAAGCACAGATTTACAAAATTAGTAACTTCTCATGAGTTGTAATGGAAACTAGTATGATGATAGTAAAGACATGATGAATAATTATAGTAATATAACTCCTGAATCAGTGGTGGGTTTCAAAAATTGTTGGAACCTACTCTGTGGGTGTGGCCTCCTTTGTGGGAGTGGCTTGCCACCCATGTGACCCGATGGGAGTGGCTTGCCGCCCATGTGACCAGATATGAAATTATGAATTAGTGCTTAGGTTGGTCCAAGTAGCTATTCAGAAACTCTGGCATTGAAGCATGCAAGTCTTAAAGCTGTCAAGGTGCAAGATCCTTGCCAGTGGTGGGTTTCAAAAAATTTGGGAACCTCTTCTGTAGGTGTGGCCTGCTTTCCACTGGTGGAACCTCTTCTAACTGGTTTGGTAGATTTGATGAACCGGTTCTACCGAATAGGTGCGAACTGGTAGGAACCCACCTCTGTCCTGAATGAAGAAGAAATCAGAATATGGACTTGCAGAAGTTCCAGAAGAGTTATCAAGAATGAGAGGTAGCTGAGTGAGCATTTGAAATTTGGTAGGGTGGCAGCATTCTCCTCTCCACAATCCGGAAGGGATTTCTACAGCTCTTCGGCTGCAATAGTATATACTACTAAGGTGTACTGTACATAAAAGGTAGCAGCAGAAAAAAAATGTTAAGCCCTGTTTGCCCTATAAAGAAAATATTTGAGATGCTGATTGTAAAAGAGACATCAGGTCAAGGCAAGGGCAGC
Organism: Thamnophis elegans; assembly: GCF_009769535.1. Lineage (NCBI taxonomy): Eukaryota > Metazoa > Chordata > Lepidosauria > Squamata > Natricidae > Thamnophis > Thamnophis elegans. Next base: position 10,121,479 of record NC_045551.1, read on the forward strand.
ATACAAAGAGGGAGCAATGACAGAAACAGAATGAACATGAGAAAACATCGTTACTGCCACTGGGTCAGAGGTGGGTTCCTACCAGTTCGCACCTATTCGGTAGAACCGGTTTGTCAAATCTACCGAACCGGTTAGAAGAGGTTCCATCAGTGGACCCGGAAAGCAGGCCACACCTACAGAAGAGGTTCCAAACTTTTTTGAAACCCACCACTGGTCCTTGGATATGATTATTCTACACTATCATGCTCATATTTATAAAACTCAGTGCCTCTGTGAAAGGTAAGGATGACTACTGCGTTTATGGTGCAATCAGAACATTGCGTGTGTTGAAGTTGTTTTAACGCAAACCAAAGATGCCTTTTAAAAAACAAGTTTACACCATATTCTTATGCATGCCAGTGCTGTGTGTGAGGCAATTTAAGGTCGTTCTGACAAGTGTCGTCGGCATCTTCATATCCGGTCACATGGGTGGCAAGCCACTCCCATCCGGTCACATGGGTGGCAAGCCACTCCCACAAAGGAGACCACACCCACACAGGTTCAAACAGTTTTTGAAACCCACCACTTCACTGGGTGGTAGGTTGAAGGTGGGGGTTAAGTCTCAGCTTCATTTGCCTTATATAGTTGCTCTGTTTACCATAGTTCTGTAACCACCCACTCCAGGTAACAGAAGCAGACCATGATTTTTCCCTTTATGTTAAAAAAAAAAAACACCAAAAAACCCTGCTCAGCGCATTTATTTTGAAACTCGTCCGTTTTCATTGATTTATTTTTTTCAAGGAATTCATTTGACTTTCAGCTTTTACCACAGATGCATCCTTTAGGTGGCTGGCTAAAACACATACGCAAACAATCCCCTCAAATTCACATTCCATATGGCCTGAGGCTGTATAAACAAGCGGCTAAGCATAAGAGCTTTTCTGTGGCTTCAGATTTTATGTGCTACCCTCACAGCATCTCCGAGCGCTGCTTCTGCCTGGATGGGATGTCATACTGGCTGTCAAGAGAGAGTTGATGGCAAAATGCCTTGACACCCGGGGAGGTGTAAAGAGGCTGCCACTCAGAGAAGCATGACTGAGACAAGAATAGATTCCATTTGGAGAAAGCAAGAGGACTGAAGCAGTCTGCGGAGTATCATTAATTACTCTGGGGAACCTGATGTCTACGCACTTGTGGGCTAGTAATGAGGGATACTGCTGTTCACAGCCACCAATTAGGGTGCAGGCTCTAAACTGACACTGCGTCAAGAAATTGCCCAGCTCTATTTCTAAATCTACACAAATGAGCAAGGCTGTTTCTCACATGCCTTCCCTCCCACCCCACCCACCCCAAATAGAATGATTATATTTCACCTCGGTGTTCTGACCCCCCCTTCGCTGTCCAGGAACGAATGCCAAAACAAACGTAAAAGAGAACGTTTTTAATCAGTCCAGACTCTCGTTGGCTGCAAGCCCAAAATAAAGAAAGAGATAAGCACTCTGGCAGTAAATCCTACAAACTTAAGCAGCAATGCAAACACCACTTCTCCAAGTTGGTTTCTCTTAATCGTGAACGTTGACTTCTGCAAAAGGGCGTGGCACAAGCAGTCTCTTTTATAATCAAGAGAGGATCTTAATAAGCATCAACTGAGCGTAATCATCTCCTATAATTACGCAGTTGTTCCTGCCGCCAAGTAGCCCTTCGACAGCGTGCATCCCGAAACAACTCACAAGTGTTTTCCTGATCACTCCCTCTGATCCAAGGGTCCAGCGACACCTGGTGGCCAACCAGTCTCTCCTTGCCCTGCTCGGAGTCGGCACCCTGTCCAGGGTCCTCCACCTCCTCCAGGGCCGACTCATAAGACCCCTGGCTGTCGGAGTCTGGCGGCAGCTCCAACGGCACCTGCCGGGCCACAACACCTCGGTATCTGCATCTCTTTCTGCTGAATGGTTGGGACCCCATAAAGACCCCATGAAGAGCCATTGCACTAGCCCGGGGCCTTGATTCATAAAAGGCTCCACCAAGAACCATTGTGCTAGCTCAGTATTGTGGCCTGTGGGAGATGCACATCTGGATTCCACTGACTTCTTTTTCTTACTGTTTTAGTGGGTTCACCTAGAAGTCCTGTTAGCAAGACAACTCTGACTCTCATCAGCATCACCAGCTGTGTCATTGGTCTGGTCTGTGCTTCTCATGTGAGTTGCCCACTTGTGGTCAAGATAACACTTCATGTACCGGAGCATCTTATTGCTGATGGTAAGTCACTCTTCTAGTTCTCTTGCCACTTCTATTGTCAGAACAGTATTAGGTGTAATATGAATGTTAATGTTTATTACTAGAGCATACTGTGAAACTTTGACATATATTTGCACATTGGTTAGGTAAAAAAGAACTATTTTTGACTATCTTTCTTGTTGGCTTTTGCCTACAACAGTGTAACATCTTCATTAAGGAGCCGAGGTGGCGCAGTGGTTAAATGCAGCACTGCAGGCTACTTCAGCTGGCTGCAATTCTGCAGTTCGGCTGTTCAAATCTCAAGGTTGACTCAGCCTTCCATCCTTCCGAGGTGGGTAAAATGAGGACCCGGATTGTTGTTGGGGGCAATATGCTGACTCTGTAAACCACTTAGAGAGGGCTGAAAGCCCTATGAAGCGGTATATAAGTCTCACTGCTATTGCTATTAGCTTTCATTAATCATGCATCTTTCAGATTTTCTGGGATTGCAGTTTCCAGGATTTCTACTTTTAACTCAAACTGAAAATTCTGCATGTTGCAATCCTGACACATCTGGAAAGCACCAAATTGGAGAAAGCTAACATCCTCCAAACCTATTGGCTATTTATCCTTTCCCATTAGTTGTAGATACATACGTGAATATAGTCATGAATAAATCCATAAAGAATAGATTAGAATTTCAAATGGCCATCCTGTATTTGTTTATTGCATTTCCCTGCCTCCTGACAGGGTGAATTCTATTCTAATTAGTACAAATCCCAAAACATCTTACAAAGATCAGTAGCATGGCTGCATCTCTCTCAGACGTACAATTTAAGAAGCACACTATTCCAAGAAAAAGAATGGGAGAGAAGGAAAATTTCTACATAAAGTTGTACAGAAATATTCATACTCAAAGCCTGGCTAGAGTAGAAATGGTACGTTCCCTGTTCTATTCATGTTGCCTCCAGAAAACTATATGAAATATGTATCTGGGGAGGCTTCATTTGCAATGAAGGTTATGGTTACCTGAAATTGAAATTTAATAAATTTGTATGCAGCCCAATCCTGGGCGGCTTACAGAGGCAAGATAAAAAGTTAAAAATTAGGAATAAAAAGATACAGTTTTTAAAAATAACACACCATCCATTCTGTCTAGATGGGGCTGGACATTTGTTCAGCAGCTCCAGGCCTGCCGGAAGAGCCAGGTTTTGGTGGCTTTTCGGAAGGCTGAGAGAGTGGAAAGGGTCCGGATCTCTATGGGTAGATCGTTCCACAGGGCCGGAGCAGCTACAGAGAAGGCCCTCCCTCTGAACATGGTGCACATTGATTGTTGTCTTTGTGAAGAGCAGATCCCACTGCCCTGATTTGTATCCAACCCACTCTGCCTCTTTAATTTTCTGGATCAAGTTCATCTGGGAGATTAATGTACCCTTAATAGTTTGTGGATTCAGGAACATAAATAATCCTACAGAATTATTTTCTATACTTTTTACCATATTTATGCATGTACATATTATTTCCCCTCTCTCAGATTTGATATGGGTATTTGCCATACCTAGTAATCTCTGAAGATTGAGTCAAGAAAATTGCTATTATATATAATGTAGTGTTATTTGTATTATTATTTTTAATATTGTAAGCCACCCAGAGTCACCACAATAAGATAAGGGGATATATAAATCAGATGCCTACGCACACATATACATATATACATACATACCAGAAGACACTGTTTGAACCAGTGATTATGTACAATTTTCACCAGGAGAAGCAGGAGGCTTACAGATCCAAAGGGCCCTGGAGAAAACATATTAGGTGAACTCCCTTTAGCCTGGATTCACATGTGTTAGTCACACGTGTAGATGACCTAGTGGCAACCAAAGATAGTAGTGATGTCTGGATCCTCTGATTTCTTGGTGGCTTTCAATATCATTGACCATAGTATTCTTCTGTACCATTTTAGGGTTCACCGACAAAACCGCGAAGCCCTTTTCCGCGCCGACATAACCGTGGAGGGCAAATCCACGCCGTCCGAAGCGCTAAGGAAAAAGGCGACCCTAGCACGCCGACATAACCGCGGAGGGCAAATCCACGCCCTCCGAAGCGCTGAGCAAAATGCTTTTACTAGCATTCAAAACCTAACCCTAACCCTAAACCTAATCCTAACCCTAAACCTAATCCTAAACATAACACTAACCCTAAACCTAACCCTAAACCTAACCCTAACCTAACCCTAAAACTAACCTGAAACTTAACCCTAACCCTAACCCTAAACTTAACCCTAACCCTAAACCTAACCCTAAACCTAACCCTAACCTAACCCTAAAACTAACCCTAACCCTAAAACTAACCCGAAACCTAACCCTAAAACTAACCCTAACCCTTACCTTAACTTAAATTGGCTTTCTGTCGCCGCGCTGTTGTAAAGCGCCCTTCTGTCGCTGCGCTGTTGTCGCTGCAGTGATGACGTCGCGGTTTTAGCGACGCGGTTTTGTCGGCGTGCTTTTGTCGTGCACGCTTTTGTTGGGTCACGCCATTTTAGGGGATTGTAAATTGAGGGCACAGTGCTTTGGTGGTTCTCCTCCTTCCTCTAAGGACAATTCCATTGAGCAGCATTAATGGGAGAAAGAGATCTTTTCTGGAATCCCTGATTAACAAGATGCCTCAGGGTTTGATCTTGTTCTCACTCCTATTTAGAATGTACATGAAGCAGGGTCCCAACTTTTGGGGCACGAGGGACTGCTTCCGTGGAGATAGGTTTTTACACAGACTGGAGAGGGTGTGGTTTTGTGTGCTGCCTGCATCCTGCAGATGGAGCGTCACTTGTTTGCACAGTCTCTGTCACGCTGCAGACTGGTGGCGGTCCACGGATCAGAGGTTGGGGACCCAGTGTGTTAGATCATCTGTTAGGATGAGGTTAAATATCATTAGTAGATTGGTGATACTCAATTATACAAGTCTACCATGAGCTGCCCAGGTGATGCTGTCAAGGTTCCTTCTCAGTGCTTGGTGGCTGTAAGGATGTGGATGAGGGGAAACAGGTTCCTACATAACCCTAACAATATCAAGTGATTGTGGGTTTTGCTCCCTTACCTGAGATCTTTAAGCATTCCCCCAGACTGAGTAGGAATGCAATCTGTTGTAAACATTCCCCCAGGCAGAGTAGGAGTGGAATCTGGAAGTCCACCTGGATTCATAACTCCTGCTAAACAAGTTCAGGAAGCTATGGCCATGAGACCCTTTGGACAAATACATCTTATGCACCAATAGTGCATGTTTCTGAATCAGTAGCCCATGTTCTTGCTCTTTCATGCATTGGTCATTTCCCATTTGGACTGCTGCAATGCATTTTACTTGGGGATCCCTTGAAGACCATTTGTAAACTACAGCTGATTCAGAGGAGCAGTTGGGTACTCCTCAGCATGCCTATATAACTCCTCTGCCTGATTAATTACAGTGGTTCCTAGTCAGTTTTTGTTTGCAATTCAGTTATCCCTACTGAGATTCCAAGTGCCACAATCCTCTTGGCTTTTCAGAAGACTCTAGAACTTGGCACTTGACTCAAACTCTAGAACTAGGATGTTAATGTGGCACAGTCCATGTTTGGTCTGCTTGAATATATAGTGTTTACTATAATCTTTATTGTTTTTATTATTTTGCTATTATTTTTTTGCTTCTTATGTTTACCCTCCAGGATTAATTGAAAGATGAGCGGGTGACCATATACATCTGCATAATAAATACATTAAAAAGTTAAGAAATTCTGACTTCCCACACTAATGTGTCAACACAATTTGTTTTAAGTCAAGTTGATATCAATTTATATGTATATGTAAAAGCGAAATACCACTCACGTAGCATCATAAAATTCCCAGAACCGTAAAGCCTACAAATTTGAAATTTGGCACATAGTTTCACTTGGCTTCTAGATGCTCACTAAAGGATTTTTCAAAATGATCATCAGATCATTAGTATTTCTTATATTATTGTTATTAACATGCTCTAATGCTAAGGAGTTAGATGTTCTACTCCCCCTCCCCACCTGAAAAGAACTCTGTTCCAACTGCCACTTGAGCATGAGCATGGGAAGCACGTGACTCATTTGGCCTGCAGGTTGGGAGTTTAGATATTCTATTCCCCACCTGAAAAACACCCTGATATTAAAGTGAGAGAGAGAAGGGAAAAAGACAGGGGAGGCCTCTGTAGGACAAGCCTGAGGGAGAGATAGATAGATAGATAGATAGATAGATAGATAGATAGATAGATAGATAGATAGATAGATGATAGATAGATAGATAGATAGATAGATAGATAGATAGATAGATAGATAGATAGAATCTATATGCCGCCCTTTTCCCTGGGGGGACTCAGGGCGGCTCACAATCCAAGAGGGAGGGGGAGACAAACTTTTTGACATATAAGACAATACATAATTAAAAAACACAACATTCATACCATTCGGGCGGGTTACAGTCTTAGCCCCAGGCCTGACGGGATAGCCAGATTCTGAGGGCTGTGCGGAAGGTCTGGAGGGTGGTGAGGGTACGAATCTCCATGGGGAGATCGTTCCATAGGGTCGGAGCTACCACCGAGAAGGCTCTCCTCCGCGTAGTTGCCAGTCGGCATTGACCGGCAGATGGAACTCGGAGGAGGCCTAATCGATGAGAAGGCGATAGGAGAGGACCATTGTAACTACTCATTAATTTTCAAGCTGTGTCAGTTTAGTAAGCCCGATCACATAGTTTCACATAGTTGTGTGTCTGTGTGTGCACATGCGCCTATCTCATACAGGGTGACTGAGTAACCAACAAAACCAGTGGTGGGATTCAAATAATTTAACAACCGGTTCTCTGCCCTAATGACCATCTGGGTAGGCGGGACTCGGTGGTCATGCGACTGGGTGGGCATGGCCAACTCAAGGTCACTCATGTCGATGGACACTTCGCCTTAATTGTTACAATGGTAATAAGGGTTAACTGGAGAGGCAGTTTCTGTAAGCAAGGCAACAAAGATTAGGCTAGAAACAACACTAGAATGTTTCCTTCCTGCCTTCCTTACAGGATTAGCCCTGTAAAGTGGGAAAAAACAAAAGATTTCTTCCAACAATCGGTTCTCTGAACTACTTAGAAAGTTACCAACCGGTTCTCCCAAATAGGTGCGAACTGGCTGAATCCCACCACTGAAGAAAACCAACAATTAAAATGTAAAAATCAATAATATATAATTGTATATATAATACAAAAATAATATAAAATCATTTTAAACAAATACTGGTAATTGCCATGAGTAAAATACAAATTTAGAAAGGGCTACTAAAGATGTCATAAATGGTGCAACTAGCAAGCAGGCCCTCTGCTTCAGAGGATACTAAAGCCTAATGGAAAAACCCTGTTTTGAAGACTTTCCAAAGGGCCATAAATATTGTGGCTAATGGTAATTTAAGAAGAATGATGTGCTCTCACCCAGAGAATGGAGGTTCACAGCAGAAAAGGCTTGTATCCTGGGTCCCATCAGATAGAATGCAGTAGTGGGCAGGATCTACAACATGCCTCTCCTGCTGGACCTGATTGGATAGGTAGAAATAATTGGAAAGAGGCAGTCCCTCAGGTAGCCCCATGCCACACATTGCTTTAAAGTTCAAAATCAGCACCTTGAATTACACCTGGAAGCAAACGAGCAACAATGCAGCTCACAGAGGAGGCGTATAACATGGTCCTTCTAGGACAGACATAACTATCTGTGCTGCTGCACCTGAGAGACCGCCTCCTGCCAATCACCTCCCAAAGACCTATTATGTCGCACAGACTAGGCCTCCTCTGGATTCCATCTGCCGGCCAATGTCGGATGGCGACCCCCCGGGGGAGGGCCTTCTCTGTAGCTGCTCCGGCCCTATGGAACGATCTCCCCATGGAGATCCGGACCCTTACTACCCTTCCGGCCTTCTGCAAAGCGACCAAGACCTGGCTGTTCCGGCAGGCCTGGGGCTGTTGAATTATCCAGCTCCATTCTAGATTATGAATGTTGTTGAATTTTTAAGTGTTGTTTTTATTTTTATATTCCCCTTTCCCTTTTTATTTGTAAGCCGCCCTGAGTCTTCCGAGAGTGGGCGGCATACAAGATAGATAGATAGATAGATAGATAGATAGATAGATAGATAGATAGATAGATAGATAGATAGATAGATAGATAGATAGATAGATAAATTTTGCGCCAGGTGAAACTTAAAAAATACTCTTCAAGGGCAGTCCCATGCAGATCACATCGCAGCAGTCCATATAACATTCTAAAAAAAACCTTGGTACCAGATTTCTTCAACCACCAAGTCTACAGACTGCATTAATCTTTAAATGAGGTCTTGCTGTCTGCAGAATGCTCTCTGTTAGGAAGAACGGAGGTGGATTTCCATACTGTGGCACTCCTCTTTTTAAATGATTTCAGTTCTGAAATACAGCAGGCCCCAGTTCTATTGTGTTTCAGATATCACATTAATATGTTTGCTTTCTCCAGTCGTTTAATCATCTCTAACCCCTCCTGTTTTTTTTTTTAATAGATAGTTTTTAATTCTGAATTTATCCTGCATTTATTTTGGTCTTATTGTATATTTTTAAGACTGTTTTAAAATGCTTCAATATTTTTTTAAAATAAGTGGGAAACAAATACATTTAATAAAAATGTGCTATTAAGCACTATGTAAGAGGTTTAAGTGACAGCTTTGCATTGGAGAATGTGAGAGATGCATTGAGAATATGGTAATATGATAAAAGAAAGATACTTTTTCATAGGGCATAATCTTAAATTCAGTGTAGGACTAGAATCAGAGGCCTTTTTAGCATAAACAAAGTAAAAGACATCAACAGATTTCATTTTAAAGCAGAGGCTAACTTTGAGCCAACATATTTACAGAAAAGAAAATGTGGTTTATGGGTATCAGAATCCCATTTTCTGTTGCAAACGCTTCCCAGAACATTGGAAACAAATGCCGCCCCTGCAAAAATGTGAACTGTGCCCACCCACACTGTGGCAGGCATTGCCCCCCCCCCCACCTTCTGTTGGCAGATGAAGTGAAAGAAAAGCAGAATCTGACAACATGTATGTCACATTTGCCATCTGATAAATGAACAGCCAATAAAGAGATTTTATCTTTGGAAACCATTGCTAATTCAACATTGGCCTTGGGGAGGTCGGTCATGCCAGATTGGATGGATGTGTGTTACTCTCCAATACTAAAAATGGAAAGATGAGTTCTTGTAGAAACCAAATTTCAGTTAGGTTGAAGCAGAACTTCGCTTCCTAATGGGAAACTCTTCTGTGTCCCAATAATTTGTTTATTAAAGTATGCAATTTCTTACTATGATCTGAAGTGAAACAGTCTAGACAGATGTTCTGACATCTAGGCCTGTTCTGACCCCGACCTTGTTCGTTCAGAAACGAAAGCCAAACAAAGCTTGCAAAGGAATGTTTTTATCAGTCCCGGCTCGGGCTGGCTGCGAGCCCAAAATAAACACAGATAAAAGGCTCTGGCAAAAGTAAACTACTGCAAAACAAGATTATATAAATCAAATCACTTATCCAAGTGCTTTCTCCTGATGATTGCAAACAAACAGAGAACTTGACTAGAACAGGAACGGAACGGAATGGAACGTTGACTTCTGCAACCAGGGCGTGGCACCATCAGTCTTTTATCCGCAGGAGGAGATCCTTAACGAGCCACAGTTGCTTGTTATCCTCTCCTGTGAGCATCCTGAAACCACTCACAGGAGGTTTCTGTGTCAGAGTCTGATAGCAGCTCCAAAGGCTCCTACCGAGCCACAACAAGGCCAATGAGGGGGAAGATGCTTGTGAAAGAGGACAGAAGTAGAGGATGGAGAACAGATCAGATTGATGGAGCAACTGACCCTGATTGAAGCAAAGAAATGAGTTATCTTACTTAGCTGGAAATTTAATAGGAGGTTTTGTCCTTAGAGCAACCCAGTTTCATGGATCTCTGTTGAAGAGTCAGTTGGCTTTCATGGTATCAAATTTACTTCCAAACTTTCTGTTATTTGAACTTTTTTGTTAGCCTAGATATGCTTTTGTATAAATTGTCCTAAAAATCATGATAGGAGATAATAGACACATGTGTAGCCATATCTACTGGAGATGGACATGCTGAGTCTAAGGTATCTGCAATGATGAATGGCTGACTCTTCAAAACAGGATAATTGGGGATGTTTGAAGTGGGTCCTGGAAGAGATATTTCCAGATCATCTCCAGAAATGAAAGAAAATATGCCTGCCTAATGTTTTTGTTCAAAGGGAAAAAGCAATGCTTGTTAAGTACATTAGAAAAGTATCCTTGAGATATTTTCACACACAAATTATAAAGTGGGTTTTAAGTAACATTAGACAAAATATTCATTCACATTACAAATCAATTTTCTTTCGTATGTGGCATAAATTAGAGGGAAGACTTAGGGGAAATGTAGATCTCACCCATGAAAATGCCTTGCGTTACTCTTTCAGAATGCAGTTTCTTTCCATTTTCTGTTGCAGGAAGCCGGTTTATCTTATTAGAGGGGAACCAACTGGATGCCAGTGACTGGTTAAATCCTGCGCAGGTGGTTCTTTTCTCCCAGCAAAATTCTAGTGGGCCGTGGGCCTTGGATATGTGCGCCCGGCGACTTCTGGACCCTTGTGAACATGAGTGTGATCCTGAAACTGGTAGGTGGGTGCAATATGGTGATTGACATGTATCTGGGGGATTGTCAAGTTCCCAAAGCTATTGAAAAGTTTGGTGGAAAAATGACCTTCACATTTCCTTTGTTTCTGAATGGTGATAACAAAAAGTCATATGAAATTCCCTTATCTTGAATCCAGTTTTTCTTCTACCCAGCAGACTATTTTTTGATGGATTATGTTACACTCTCTGATTTAGGCTGGCGAGCCTTCATATGAACTATTATAAGAAGTATTTGCACTCAAATTTTATACATGCTATGCAGTGATGGGATTCAGCCAGCTCGCACCTATTCGGGAGAACCGGTTGTTAACTTTCTAAGCAGTTTGGAGAACCGGTTGTTGGAAGAAATCTCATTTGGTTTTCCCCCACTTTGCAGGGCTAATCCTGTAAGGAAGGCAGGAAGGAAACATTCTAGTGTTGTTTCTAGCCTAATCTTTATTGCCCTGCTTACAGAAACTGCCTCTCTGGTTAACCCTTATTACATCGTTGCATTGATGTTGCATTGGCCACACCCACCAGGTCACGACCACTGAGCCACACCTACCCAGCTAGTCATTAGGGCAGAGAATCGGTTGTTAAATTATTTGAATCCCACCCCTGATGCTATGTTAGGAGGAGAACCTGAAAATCTAAGAGCTTTTAATATGATTGGTGCTAGATTCTACCATTTCTTCAGCAGGCACAATTATGAATTTCTAGGTGCTACCCTCTAAATCTAGAGATGGTTATCTCAGGAGGTTGGTCCAGCCTTCTCTCTTCTGCCCATGCTCACAGGGGGCATGTTTGTTCCACATTGACATGATGTGACTCATTTGCCCATCGTGTCTGCATTTCACTTATTCACAACCATCTGCCATGGCAGCTGCCAATTGTAGCAGACCTCTGAGGGGGATGGTTTCAAACACCCTCCTCGGGCTTATTTCTAAATTCATAGATTTTTGCCAGCATTCTGTAAAAATGGTTATGTCTTCCAAAAAAGAAAAAAAATGACAAAATAAGTACTTCTGTTGTACCTTTTGTTCTTTTGGGCTGTATTCTGACTAAATAACTGTGTAGCTAGTATTTAAAGCATACAACTGTGGAGACCTCTTCTTCGTCCCTACCTACAGATCAGGGATGGGTTCCTGCCAGTTCTAACCTCTTCTATAGAAGAGGTTCCACAAATCTACAGTGCTGTTTAGAACCGGTTCCAGCTTCCTTCCCCCCCGCCACAAAACTTGCCCCGCCCGCCGCTCACTGATTGGCTGGCTCACCAATCATCCTGCCCACCTCTAAGAGTCCTATCTAAACCTTAAAGTCTTAAAGCTGTCAAGTTTGAACACCCCTGGGTTTTTTTTCTAAAGAGTTAGGGGTGCGAGGGTCTTGTAACTTGACAGCTTTAAGACTTGCACACTTCAATGCCAAACTTCCTGAGCCAACATGATTGGATGAGGAATTCTGGGAGTTGAAGTCCACAAGTCTTAAAGCTGTCAAGTTTGAACACCCCTGGGGTTTTTTTTCTAAAGGGTTAGGGGTGCAAGGGTCTTGTAACTTGACAGCTTTAAGACTTGTGTGCTTCAAATGCCAGAGTTTCTGAGCCAACATTTTGGTTGCTAAGCAAGAGCGTTGTTAAGTGAGTTTCACCACATTTTAAAGGGGGCCATGCCCACCCAGTCACATGACTGCCAAGCCACTCCCACTCAGTCACATGGCTGGCAAGCCACTCCCACTCAGTCACATGGCCAGCAAGCCATTCCCACAAAGCAGGCCACACCTACAGAAGAGGTTCTAAAAATTTTTGAAACCCACCACTGCTACAGATATGTTCAATATAATTCAAAAGACAGAACTTACTTCCAACTAATTCAGTTGCAGCCTTAATGTAGGCTTCCAGACATGTCATTCAGGGAGAGGAGTAAAGACGTGCATTCAGCGGAATTATCATATGTTTGCAAGCCTTAAAGCACAAATTAACTTATGATTGCAATTGCAGATTTTTTTGGCATCATAATAATATATGGTAGGGAAACTCAAACTACTTCACTGCTTGAGAGGCAGAATAAAATGGGACCTGTCCCTGCCGCCTGTACCAAGTCACTTATGGAGCTAGAGTTGTCACTGAATCTCATTTTAATGCTACCAATGCATTGGTGGGTTTCAAAAATTGTTCGAACCTACTCTGTGGGTGTGGCCTCCTTTGTGGGACTGGCTTGCCGCCCATGTGACCGGATGGGAGTGGCTTGCTGCCCATGTGACCGGATATGAAGATGCCGACGACACTTGTCAGAACCACCTTAAATTACCTCACACACAGCACTGGCATGCATAAGAATTTGATGTAAACTTGTTTTTTAAAAGGCATCTTTGGTTTGCGTTAAAACAACTTCAACACACGCAATGTTCTGACTGCACCACAAACGCAGTAGTCATCCTTACCTTTCACAGAGGCACTGAGTTTTATAGATATGAGCATGATAGTGTAGAATAATCATATCTAAGGACCAGTGGTGGGTTTCAAAAATTTTTGGAACCTCTTCTGTAGGTGTGGCCTGCTTTCCGGGTCCACTGGTGGAATCTCTTCTAACCGGTTCGGTAGATTTGAGGAACCGGTTCTACCGAATAGGTGCGAACTGGTAGGAACCCACCTCTGTACCAATGTCTAACTTTAATTCCATCACCTGGGAGAGGCAGTCTGGTTGCGTGCTCAAGTGACTAATCACACTGCAAATATCTCCATCTACTGTTACCATTTTGCAGCTTTGACATCTGATTAAAAACAATCACCCCCAAATGGACACATGGAGATGTAGAACTCCATTTGTTCTAGTGGTTAAGGCACCAGGCTAGAAACCAGGAGACTGTGGGTTCTAGTACCACTGTAGGCCCAAAAACTATCTAGTTGACCTTGGGCTAGTCATGCTTTCTTAACCCAGACAACTTACTCTACAGGGTGGTTGTTGGGAGTAAAAATAGGGAGAAAAAGAACTGTTATGTATGTTATGTTATGTAGTCGCCAAAAGATACACATGAGAAAAGGGTGAGTGTGGAAGGGGGGAAAAAGTGTTGATTTGCCAAAAGCCTGGCCAGGTAGAAGATGAAACAGTCATCAGAATAGGAATTCACTTCTGAATAAGTGTCTGGTTTGAATGGGACAGTGGGAGAGCTTCACTCTTGTGGCCTTTCCACTGAGTAAGCATCTTTCTTCTCTCTGTTTTGCACCTGTTGGCAATTTCATTCGAGCAATATGAAAGGAGAACAATTTCTTTCTGTCAACTTTCCCTTTATAGTTTGATAATCTTTTGTTATGCTCTCCTCTCACAGTGTGATGCAGTGTGACCTTTTATGTATTTCCTCAAAAGTGTGGCCTACTACATTCAGTGATTACAGCTTTATTCCTTTCTAAACTAATGTAATTTCTTTAGGATGAAAAGCTTAGTAAAGCTGGGTTTTCAAAGAGGAATGCCTGAGAGCTAATCGGGAAGAAGTCCCTGAAAGGCCCAGTAGGGTTCCACATAATTATTGTTTTTTTTTTTTTTTAATTTATAAAGCGGTGACCTGGGTGGCATAAAGGAAGGAAAGGGAATAAAATAAAATAAAAGGTATAAAAGTGTAAAAAGGAGTAAGCAAAAGATATTGACATCTCATTCCTTGGTATTTCATTTAGTAGAAAATGTCTCACAACTCATTGGATGATGATGATGATGATGATGATGATGATGATGATGATGATTGCGATGATTGCAACAACAGAATTGTATCACAGCGGCCAGTTGTTTCACCGGATTTGGCATTGATTACTAGTCGGACCCCACCCAGGGGCCTAGGACGTTGTAACATATTTTCGTAATATGCGTGCAGATCCAAGCAGTGTGGCTTTTTGCATTTGACTGATGGTGATTTTGTCAATTTTTAACTGTTTTAAATGTAATTCCAATGCTTTTGGAATAGCACCCAGTGTGCTGATTACCACTGGAATTACCACTGCTGGTTTGTGCCATAATCGTTGAATTTCAATTTTTAAGTCCTGGTATTTTGCGATTTTTTCATATTCCTTCTCGTCGACCCTGCTATCACCTGGTATTGCGATGTCTATGATAGTAACCTTATTTTTCTCAACCAGTGTGATATCTGGTGTATTATGCACCAGTATTTTCTCCGTTTGTATACGAAAATCCCACAAGATCTTGACCATCTGATTTCCGGTGACTTTTTCAGGCTTATGTTCCCACCAGTTTGTTGCTGTTTTAATATTATAATTCCAGTGGATCATTTGTGCTACTGAATTGTGCCACAATTTATAATCAGTCTGCGTGAATTTTTTTACAGCAGCTGAGTATGTGATCAACAGTTTCATCAGCTTCTTTGCAAAGATTATTATTATTCTTATTATTATTATTAATATTATTAATATTATTAATATTATTAATATTATTAATATTATTAGCAATATCATCATCATCATCATCATTATCATTATTATTGTATTACTGGACATTTATATATTGCTGCTTGCAAGCTGCCAAAAGTCATAATGACTGAATCAGCAAAAACATTCATTTTTTAAAAAAATTAATTGCAGGTTCCAAATAAATAAATAAATATTTTCAGATTCATCATAAATAAGGGCATGTGAGATTGTGACACAGATATTGTGTGAAACTGGAATCAGTCATATTTGCTGGCTTGCTAGCTTGTTTGTTTCTGTAGGGTAAGAGGCAGTGGTGGGTTTCAAAAAAATTTCGAACCTACTCTGTGGGTGTGGCCTCCTTTGTGGGAGTGGCTTGCCGGCCATGTGACCTGGTGGGAGTGGCTTGCCAGCCATGTGTTCTCTCTCTCTCTTTCTCTCTCTCTCTCTCTCTCTCTTTCTTTCCTTCCTTTTGTCTCTCTGTCCCTTTTTCCTTTTTTTCTTTCATCTCTCTCACTTTTTCTTTTTTTTCTTCCTTCCTTTCTTTCTCTTTCTCTTTCTCTCTCTGTGTGAGTCTGTCTGTCTGTTTGTCTGTCTGTCTGTGTCAGTGGTGGGTTTCAAAAAAATTTGGAACCTCTTCTGTAGGTGTGGCCTGCTTTACGTGTCCACTGGTGGAACCTCTTCTAACCGGTTCGGTAGATTTGACGAACCGGTTCTACTAAACTGGTGTGAACTGGCAGGAACCCACCTCTGGTAAGAGGCCACAGAACAGGCATTGAGTATTACACTAAAAATGTCCAGACTCCTTTTCTTGTTCATCCTCTGACTTTCTGCCTATTTTTTTGCCATTTTATGTATTGTTCCCAGCTGTATGATACACTGCAAGTGATGAGGTGGCGAGAATGGTGTGCAGCAGGCTTGCAGAAAAGCATTGTGATCTTGGCGCTTCTTATCTCCAATTCGATTCCTAGTAATTCCTAGTGTGGCATTTTTCTTTTTCCACTCCTGCTGCATACTAAATTGACAGCTCCCAGCAAAACTCATTCCCCTTTTCAGAGTTGTTACGTAACTCATTTATTATTCTCTTGTTTTTGTTCTTTCACTTCAAGGTGAGTGCCTTTGCTATGAAGGTTACATGAAGGATCCAGTGCACAAACACCTTTGCATCAGGAACGAATGGGGCACGAACCAAGGGTAGGTGATTTTCATAGCTCTGCCAGATTTTTTTTTTTGCTTAACCTGAAGCGAAGGGCGACAGCACCTCAAGCAGCTTGGCCATCAAGCAAGACAGCTTGGAAAAGTTAGAGAGTTGTAATAAAAGCCAAGTGATGCCTGTAAGGAAGTATTCACAATGTCCTGGGCTTCGGTTTACCTTGTAAAAAGAGAACTGTTGAAGTTAGAGGATGGCTGAATTGAATTGAATTGAATTTATTGCGCTTATATGCCGCCCTTTTCCCCGGAGGGGACTCAGGGCGGCTCACAATCCAAGTCAGGGAAGGGGATACAGATAAGGCTGATGTTAAACAAAGATACAACTAATAAAGTTTCAGGGCTTTGAAAGTAATACATATTTTATTTCATGAAGAACAGATCAAGGCTGCATATCTGCTGTGACCAACATATTTGGCTTCATATCTGCTGGTCCAGTTGGCCAAGTGGTGAAATCTAATTTCCCCCCCTCCTGTGGGCATTGCTTGGTGGGGGGGGGGCATGTGACTGGGTGGGTGTGGCCAACTTTTTTTTTTCACTTTCAGCTGTTTTTTTAAAGCTTTTAAAAGCATTTCCCCCTGCTGTTTCAGGAGAACTGGCAGGGAAAAATGCTTTTAAAAGCTTTAAAAAATAGCTTCCAATGATTGCGCGGTTCAGCTGTGAGCCGCGTGATCGGCAGAAGCTTTTTTATTTTTACTACCAGTTCGCAGAACCAAGGACAATCGCCCATACCTGTTCGGTAGAACTTGGAAGATTTCACCTCTGAGTTGGCCCCATTCAACCCATTCAACTCCCATTCCAAAAAAATTCTCTGTACCTTCAATGATCAAGGTTGCTGGTGGTCTAACATTGGCTGTTTCATTTGAAACCCTAAACTGCATGGCACTGGAATGAATCAGGAGCATCTTATTAAAATTGAATGTGCCTGGTCCAGTAATTTAGTGAGAGAGTTTTGTTACAGGTTCCTTTTGGTACCAGCTGATTATGAGTACCTGGCTTTTAGGGAGATGTTACTGGGTCGTTTAATTTTTCTTTCTGTGTTTATTTTGCCAGTTGGATATTGGTCTGGATTTATTATGTTCTTGTTTTCTTTTTGTTAGATCTTGTATATCATCCTATGTTCATTGGCACTAGCATAGGTTATGGGTACAGTAAAAGAAATAGAGAGCCAGTTTGGTGTGGTAGTGAAGGCACCAGGATAGAAAACAAGAATCTCTTACATTCTAATTTTGCCGTAGGCACAAAGCCAGTGCGTGATCTTGAACCAGACCGTCTCTCTCAGCCTTAAGAAGGAGGCAATAGTAAACTGTTGTGGCCCAGCAGGAGCCGTTGGAGCTGCCACCAGACTCTGACAGCGAGGGGCCCTATGAGTCGGCTCTGGAGGATGTGGAGGACCCTGGACAGGGTTCCAACTCCGAGCAGGGCGCAGAGAGGCTGGTTGGCCACCAGGAGGCACCTGAGACTTGGACCAGTGGGGAGGAAACAAGGGAGAGTGAGCCGGATGCCAGCAGTGAGTTGTTCCTGGATGCCCGGCACCAAAGAGCTAATAGGAGTCAGGAACAGTTGCGCAGTTACAGGAGATAATTGCACTCAGCTGGTGGTCATTAGGCTCCTTTCCAGACTATAAAAAGACTGCTTGTGCACACACCCCTCTTGCAGAAGTCAACGCAGGAATTAATGTTGGAGAACATGATTGTGAGCTTGGCAGGCTGGATTGCTGCCAAGCCTTATCTGTGCTGGATTGCTGCCCAAGCTTGTCTGTGCCGGTTTACTGCCAAGGACCTGTCTGTCTGTTAATAAATTGCGTAAAGTATCTTTGGCTTGAAGTGTACGTTGGTGTGGGATGAGGGGGGTCAGAACAGTAAACTATTTCTGAAAATCCTTGCCAAGAAAACTGCAGGGCCTTCTCCAGGCAGCCACCAAGAGTCAATCCTGACACAAAGGGACAAAAAAGAAGAAGAAAATGCATATGTACAAGAACTGCTCAGAGATGCCTCAAACTGTGAAATGGGCAGCATATAAATTTAATAAATAAATAAAATGGAAATGAAGGGTCTGCAGTGTCAGCAAGAAAAGGCTGGCAGTGTTTTTCCACACACTGTCTGGCATCTCTCCATTCAGTTGATGGGGGAGGGGAACAGAGATTGTGAGAAGATTCACGTGAGCCATATTGATTGTTCTTTGCAATGTTGGGTAAATTTTCCTCATCTTGGTCTCTGTTGTTCTCCGGATCACAGTGAGCAACTGGTTGTTCTGTTCAAGTGGATTCCTCTCAGCCAGAATGTGACTTGAACAGAATCCATCATAGAACAGGGTTAATACTTCCTGCAGGATGGGATGAATTCTTTTCTGCTTCAAGGAAACATTTACAAGAACTCTGTTTTAAAAAAAAAACCTATCTTGGTCTAAGAAGATTATTAAGTCACACTAAACTATTCCTTTCTTGGTTTAAGTAACTGAGAAGATCCAGATTCATTTGATTAAACTGGCTATCTAGATTCATTGTCATTTGTTTGGGACTTGGAACTGGGGATCTTCCTTAATCCACCTATGCCTATATAGCAGTGGTGGGTTTCAAAAATTTTTTGAACCTACTCTGTGGGTGTGGCCTCCTTTGTGGGAGGGCCATGTGTTTTCTTTCCTTCCTTCCTTCCTTCCTTCCTTCCTTCCTTCCTTCCTTCCTTCCTTCCTTCCTTCCTTCCTTCCTTCTTTCTCTCTCTCTCTCTCTTTCTCTCTCTCTCTCTCTCTTTCCTTTTGTCTCTCTGTCTCTTTTCCCTTTTTTTCTTTCATCTCTCTCTCACTTTTTCTTTCTCTTTTCTTTTTTCTTTATTTGTTTCTTCCTCTCTCTCTCTCTCTCTCTCTCTCTCTCTCTCTCTCTCTCTCTCTCTCTCTCTGTGTGTGTGTGTGTGTGTGTGTGTGTCAGTGGTGGGTTTCAAATTTTTTTGGAACCTCTTCTGTAGGTGTGGCCTGCTTTCTGGTGGAACCTCTTCTAACTGGTTCGGTAGATTTGACGAACCGGTTCTACCGAACAGGTGCAAACTGGTAGTAACCCACCTCTGCTATATAGGAAAAGTGCACCTTGCTTGCTAGTTTCCTTGAATGTCTTGGCAGATTTTCATCAAACCAATTATGGTATTTTTCTGGATCATTTCCTGATATTGCCCTAAGGAACACTAATTGCTTCTGGATATTCTATCCTGTTGGGCTATGTGTAGAAGGAGCCAATGTGTCAGTGGTAACCCTTTGTGAGCTGGTTGGACTTAGTGCCACTTATTCTCTCCTCATCCCATCTTGACTACAGTGACGAACTTATCGGAGTCTTACCTTGAAAGGTGTCTTGAAATTGTAAAAGGCTGGGACTTGGGCCCTAAAGTATGCAAGACATTTCATTGTGAACTTGCTAAACATTTAAATTAAAAGAAGAGAAAAATTTGACAGCGTCCCTGTGCTGTTAGGTACAGAGGGAAATATATCCTGTCCCACCTCCAATGTGTAAAGGGAAAGCAGACCTTTATTTCTAGCCTTTTAATTGTAATTTAATTTTTTTTAGAATTTGTTTTTATTTCTAAACATAAAAAAACAACATAAAAAAATTATCATACAGCATGTCGTTTGGTTACAAGTGTTTTTGCATCCATATTCTCAATTACATTTACAATCACAGATTTTTCATCTAATATAACTAAGTACCTCACTTTCATTGTACAGTGTATATATTCAATTACAATTAATATATATTTTTCCCAATAATCCTAATTCCCTTACATTCTCGATTGTCTGTTTAATTACAATATACCTTTATATAATCACCTATCCCGATATGAATTTTTTTTACCAACCATTTATATTTGTATATCACTGTTTTCAATTATGTATAATCCCACCAATCAACTATCGAGTATGCTTATGGAGCCGAGGTGGTGCAGTGGTTAGAGTGCTGTACTGCAGGCTACTTCAGCTGACTGCTAGTTCGGCAGGTTGGCTGTTCAAATCTCATCGGCTCAGGGTTGACTCAGCCTTCCATCCTTCCGAGGTGGGTAAAATGAGGACCCGGATTGTTGGGGACAATATGCTGGCTCTGTCAACCGCTTAGAGAGAGCTGAAAGCCCTATGAAGCGGTATATAAGTCTAACCGCTATTGCTATTGCTATTATGTTCATTATTGTCCTTATACATCATTCATTCAAACAAAGATGTTATTCCTTCATTTTTCAGTTTGATTTTTGATTTTTTAAATTTACTCATTGTGGCATTTGAAACGTTGTATTTTCATTTCCTATACTCTGAGCTTGAGCATGGGTGGGTGGGTTTAATTCTGATTAATGAATACATTGGAATGGGCATCTGCTAGTCTTTGCATTACAGTTTTGCATGTAGCCCTGATCGGGTGAAACAAATACTCTACTAATGGTAGAGTATGATTGCTTGAGCTAAAGGGGAGGGACAGTCACAAAATTTACCATTATCTCCATGTATTCTAGAAACTCAACTTCTGTATTGATTACAGAACTCATTCTATTAAACCCCAGCACAAGATGAAAGAGCTTCATTTCTTCTTTTTTTAGTCCTGTTTATAGAATTAGTGTGAAATCAGACCTTGGAGTGCAGTGATTTTCACCTTCCCTATAGTTAGTAGTTGACCTGAAAGGCAGGTCTGAGTTTGGTAGTTAAGTTTTAAAATTGATAGCAATAGCAGTAGACTTATATACCGCTTCATAGGGCTTTCAGCCCTCTCTAAGCGGTTTACAGAGAGTCAGCATATTGCCCCCAACAATCTGGGTCCTCATTTTACCCACCTCGGAAGGATGGAAGGCTGAGTCAACCCTGAGCCGGTGAGATTTGAACCGCTGAACTGCTGATCTAGCAGTAGCCTGCAGTGCTGCATTTAACCACTGCGCCACCTTGGCTCTTTGATGTTGTTTGGTGACGGAATTTGAAAGAATTATTAATCTCTCAGTGGTTGTATCCTTTGATTATAGGAGACTATAGAAAAATGTGCATTTATTTTATTAACTGTTTCTGCTTATTTCACTCTTGGTATATTTCTATAAAATACTAAAAAGGAGAGAGACCACACTGCCCCCTAGTGGTTCGTGCCTACTAATGGAAAATAAAGCTTGCACGAGCAATTGTGAATCCTAGAATTGCCAGATCTTTGAGCAAACATTTGCCTTTAAACATTTCAAAGCAGAAATCTTGGTGTGAGCACAAATTTATATAATATCTATCTATCTATCTATCGATCGATCTATCGATCTATCATCTAACCTCAAGATAATTATAATAAGTATTGGTATTTGGTATTTGGTATTTATTCGATTTGTAAGCCGCCCTATTCCCCGAAGGGACTAAGGGCAGCTGAACAATAAGTGTCTTTAATATATCATGTCCTTTATGGCAACTTCTTTCCCTGGATAAATCTCAGTTTCATCAATAGGAGAATGCAGGTGAGTAGGTATTTTATTCTGTAATAAAGGCATTGGAAGGTGTCTTACTTCAGTATGTTAGCATTGTTCTTGGCCTGTACAGGGAAGCAATATTAGGCTAGATAACATAAAGGATTACAGGTGCCATGTGATCCTCAGAAACTTACTTTACCTGTTTTTTTTAATACAGCTTTCTTAATTTCCCAGCAAGTTTGTTGTTCTTACCAACAATAGTGGAGAAATAGCTGTTTTCCTGGGGATTGCTTAGCAAAGGTGGAGAAACTTGAGCAGTTGTGAAAATATATATGTGTGTGTGTGTGTGTGTGTGTGTGTGTGTTTTATTTGTGCTGATAAATAGTAACAGTAAAAATATTGGGTTTCTGTCGTGATGGACTCTTGTGACGAGCCGATTGACAGATGATGGAAGCAGATAGCTTTCTCCCATAATTGGGGCTTACCGGGGGTTGTGACACTAAATATAGATAGATAGATAGATAGATAGATAGATAGATAGATAGATAGATAGATAGATAGATAGATAGATAGATGATAGATAGATAGATAGATAGATAGATAGATAGATAGATAGATAGATAGATAGATAGATAGATAGATAGATGGATAGATAGATAGATAGATATAGATATATAGATAGATATAGATAGATAGATAGATAGATAGATAGATAGATAGATAGATAGATAGATATAGATAGATAGATATTTAGTGTCACAACCCCTGGTAAGCCCCAATTATGGGAGGAAGCTAACAGCTTCCATTATCTGTCAATCGGCTCGTCACAAGAGTCCATCACGACAGAAACCCAATATTTTTACTGTTGCCTTTGTTACACATTTTGTGTTATATTTGTGCTGATAAATAAATAAAGGGAGACTAGTATAGATCTATTTCAAGCTATTTAGCTCCCATCAGCTAGCCATACCCTAATATAGCACAGGTTCGATTCCCAGTAAGGGTATGGCTAGCTGATGAGAGCTAAATAGCTTGAAATAGATCTATACTAGTCTCCCTTTATTTATTTATCAGCACAAATATAACACAACATATATATATATATATATATATATATATATATATATATGTATGTATGTATGTATGTATGTATGTATGTATGTATGTATGTATGTTTGTATGTATGTATGTATATATATATGTTGCATTTTTGCTGATAAATAAATAAAGGGAGACTAGTATAGAACTATTTCAAGCTATTTAGCTCTCATCAGCTAGCCATACCCTTACTGGGAATCGAACCTGGGCTGTATTACATATCAGGCAGTTATATTAGCCACTAAGCCATAGGCTCTCTTCCTTTATATATATATTCCTACTTTCGTGTCTCAAAGTGTTCACGGAGGCCAATATCATTCCCCAACAAGTTTGCAATGCATGTTTGTGGCTGTATTAGCGAAGGCTGGGCATTTTCAAAAGTTCAGCTATGCCAGGTTAGAAAGACGAAAGTGGTTGAACCTCTTGAAATGAGATATCTATAAGCAAGGAATCTTTGTAGGAAGAGGATGAAGAAATAAAAAAAAAAGAAATAAAAAGAGGATAAAGCGGTATTATACAAATCCTGGTCTGGATATTCACTGAAGAGGAAAACATCCTCAAAGAAAGGAGGAGATTATCTTAAAAAATTCAGGTAGCTCTCACTTAATGACTGTCTCATTTAGTGACTGCTTGAACCTAGGGTGGTTTCAAAAAAAAACAATCAACCAGTCCTCAAATTTAAATCTTTGCAGCATCTATCTGCTCTATTTTTTCACTTGCTTATTTACCTCAAATCAAGATGTCCTCAAAGAGGAAGTAGAACAAGAAGCAAAGGAAAACTGAAGCAAAATCATAAGCATAGTTGTGGCCATGTTTTTTTTTACTTAGTGACTGTTTTGCTTAACAGCCAAGTTGTTGATCCCAATTGCAATTGTTAAACAAGAACTACCTGTACCATATTAAGGGTTGAATTACTCCAGTTCCTTAATTGCTCTCAGTTCAACCTTGTCTCAGAATTGTTGTGCATATAAAATGGAAAGAATACATGCTGTGCAAAAGTTCATTAAGGGTTACCAGGTCATAACAACATACATTTTTACCATGATCAAAGGAACCAATGTTATATTCCCTCCTTTTAATTTTAACAATCTTGATTATTAGTCCCTTCAAATAATAACCCAAAATTTGATTTCTTTTCATTTGTTCTTTGTCTCTTCTCACAAAATTCTTCAAGCTTTAGCAAGTCTCTTTGCTAAATTCAATATAGGAAAATTATCCAGATCATTCTCTTTGTTTCTTATTTGTTTTTTTAGTTTTTGAGATATTAGCCATTTTTTTGTATGTTCAGTATCTTTTTCAATATCATTGTTCAAAAATATCCTCAGTAGGTCCAATGTTAAACTATGTTGCTTCATTCTGTATGTATTAGTAAAACCATTATTAAGTATTCCCCTTCTTAAATGTAATCCTTACTTCCTACAAGTTTCCTCTAGTGTTTAATCTTCAATGACTCATCCTAACACATTGTAACAGAATTCAAAACAAAAGCACTTTCCCATGAGAAAGATTATAATAATTCCTTTAGTCCATTTGTAACTTTCTAAAATCAGTTCTAATCTCTCTATTGCTGTTTATTCCAAAAGGGGAAAAAGATAAGTTAAACTTAAACTTGTATTTAAAGCTTCTTTCAATAGAGATTGAAGGAAGCTCACGCAATAATATAAAACTTGTCACTCCAAAGGATTTGAAATAGAAGTATGCAATCACTGTACACACACACACACACACACACACACACACACACACACACACTATAGATAGTTACAACAAGGCTGAAAAACAGTGACTTATGACCATTGCTACATTCCCTTGGTCATTGTGATCAAACTTCAGGTGCTTGGTAACTGAATCATATTTATGACAGTTGCAGTCTCCAGGATCATGTCATCATCTTTTGCAATCTTCTGACAAGCAAAGTCAACTTGGAAGCCAGATCCAGCCAACAACTGCAATCATTCACTTAACAACTGTGGCAAGAAAAATGGGGCAAAACTCACTTAAGTATCTCACTTAGCAACAGAAACTTTGGGCTCAATTATGGTCAAAAGTCAAGGACTTTGTGTGTGTGTGTGTGAAAGAGAAGAGAGAGACTGACTAATTTTAATTTTTAAAGTTACTTAGAGAATCATCATTTCATGCATGTTTCCAAAAATAAAAGTTTCGTATGTCAGTTGTGTGAAGGAATCCTCTTGAGTATACAGGGCCTCTGGGGATGCACTACCTCACATGTCTTCCTAGCTTGCCTCTTCTTTACATGTCACAATGCAACGTGCACGATATGAATTAGGCTCCCAGGGTACCATCACCTACAGTTCTGATCACGATTATTGGGCTGTGATAATAACAACTGAAAAGTTATGGTGGTGTATATTTGTTCTTCATTTGCTCTTCCAATCATAAGATTCTAAGCCTCTGGCCTAAGGATTGTTCTCCCCCAGTTGAGTCATTTAGATAGATGCAAGCATAGTTCAAGAATTCAGACTGAACAGCAGAAGTCTGCGTTCATCTTATTTGCTTTAGTTCCGTAGAATATGTCTCGAAGCACAGCCCCCTCCTGATTGATCACTAAGAATTGTAGAAGCACTTTATCAGTTCCAGGTACTCTCGCTCTAGGAATCATTAGGAATTCAATATGCAGAGGGTATTAATTAACATTTGCAACTTACGAACTGTTGGATGTATAATACGTATATAAGTTTATATAAAACAGATGAGATAACTTGCCTGCTGTGCTGTCAGTGATTTACCATTTTAATTATGTAAAACCTCAGTTTATATATAAATTTACAAATTTACCTAGATTTTTCAGTGGGTATAATTGAAGCAAAGACATGCACATTGAAATTGTGTTGGGTTAGGGTTCAGTTCGCTGGAAGAATTAAAAACATTCCTGATTATTTCCAATTTAAATCAATTTGGAAAGCCATTACCAGTATTTAGTAATACAATACATCATATTGCCTCTGCGTTTGTACTTTTAAGATATTTAACTTTCAGTTAATCTCGGAATCAGAGTTGAGTATTTCTAAATCTTGTGTATTGTATATACAACACGTTTTATTTTTATACTTCAGACTTCTGTAGCAAGTTCCCCTAACTCTTAATTAACAAATAAATGTATTCCCAACACAGCAGAATTACCAGAGAGCAGAACCGCTGACTAAGAGTATGGAAAATTGCTTGAATTGGAGCCTAATCATTGTAATGGCTTCTGTGCTAAGGCAGTGCTGGCATATATAAGAATCCTAATTATCAATTTACACCCTTTAGCCCCTGTATCATAATTACAATTATGGTAGTTAAGGGATGTCAAAAAAAGGACAAAATTGGATTTTTCATCCCCACCTCTGGAGATTTATGGCAGAAAAATAGATTGTAATCCGGGTTAATTAATGGGAATAATAGACCAGCAACTTCTTGGCACAAAGTTTAATGTATATCTCATTTGTATAAATTGAGATATGCCCCTCCATTTCTCCGTTGCCTGATCTCTAAATGCAGGAAACAAGGCTTTTGAATGACTAGGATCAAATCAGCGGGCCACCAGATTCAGACTAATTGTCATAGCTTCAGAAAGGGGCATTGAGAATAATAAGGCTACTGGAAACTTCATATGTGATGTAAGATTGAGGGCGTTGGGCATATTAAATTTGAGACTAAAGGAATTAGGTATGATAATATTCTTCAAATATCTGGCAACATACTTGGATTTAGTCAGACAAAAAAATATGATCCTTCGTTGACAAAATTAAGTTTTAAAGTAGTCTGTTACAGCCTTCTTTAGGATTTCTACATTTGACAAACAGCTTTAGATGAATAGTTTAGATCAGCCGTCCCCAACCTTTGAGGCTTGGTGGCCTGGAGGGGAGGGAAACCGGCCACATGAGCAGCAGACACATAAGTAAATTATGTGTACGCACTGGCCCACTGTTCATATAAGTTGAGCTGTGCATGCATACATGTATGCCTGCCTAGTTTCAATTAGGGCATAGTAGTTGCTTTCTTTATTACTGAACCTTTAGTCCTTCCAAACCATGAGTTCCCAGTTCAGAATCTTCTAATTTTCACCAGCAATTGATTTTCCAGATTATTTGAGTCATTCTGAACCTTTTGTGGGCAAATTCTTTGCTCATGGTCCTTACTTGTAATACCTTTGAAGTTTCTTCCTTTTGAGTTATTTGGATTTTTTTTCTTCTATCTTACAGATCTTCAAACAACAAAACCTATAGAATCTTTACTATAATTAAGGAAGCGGTCTAATTTTTGACCAGCTTAGCAAGATAACATTATAGCCTGTCATTATGCTTTACTTACAAATGTGATTATTCTCAAATTATTATCTGCCTTTCCTTCCAAACCCTCGTTACTTATAAAGCCCTACATGGTATCGGATCTGGGTACTTGAAAGACCGCCTCCTGCCAATTACCTCCCAAAGACCTATTAGATCCCACAGATTAGGCCTCCTCCAAATTCCATCTACCGGCCAATGCCGATTGGCTACCACCCAGAGGAGGGCCTTCTCTGTGGCTGCTCCGGCCCTCTGGAACGACCTCCCCGTAGAGATTCGGACCCTCACCACCCTTCAGGCTTTCCGCAAAGCCGTCAAGACCTGGCTGTTCTGGCAGGCCTGGGGCTGATGAGTTCCCAGCCCCACTCGAATTGTTGTGACTGTTGTGAGTTTTTTTAAAACTGTTCTTTGTAATTTGTTTCTCGTTTTATTTGTTCTTATATTGTTCCCTTCCCCTTGGTTTGTTAGCCGCCCTGAGTCCCTCTGGGAATAGGACGGCATACAAGTTTAATAAACCCTTAACCCCCTTAAACCCTTGCTATGAGACAGTTACTTTTAAGTGGCCTTTTGTCTTCATTTACCTTTAATTTTCTTGCTCTCCCATGATACAGTCTTCCTTTACTCAGACAATTTGATGTAGTCTTCAATTTACAACCACAGTGGAGTCCAAATTTGATATTGCTAAGCTGGTTAGTTGTTAAGTGAATTTTGCCCCATTTTTATTATCTTTTTTGCCACAATTGTTAAGTGAATCACTACAGTGGTTAAGTTAGTATCATGGTTACTAAATGAATCTCTTTCCCCCATTGACTTTTCTTGTCTGAAGGTTGCAAAAAGTGATCACATGACCCCCCCCCCCAGGATACTACATTCGTCATAAATATGAGTCAGTTGCCAAGCACCTGAATTTTGATCACATGGGGATGCGGCAATGGTCATAAGTGTGAAAAATTGTCATGAGTCACTTTTTAATGATGTTATAACTTGGTCACCATTGTGGCCCAGCAGGAGCCGTTGGAGCTGCCACCAGACTCCGACAGCGAGGGGCCCTATGAGTTGGCTCTGGAGGATGTGGAGGACCCTGGACAGGGTTCCGACTCTGAGCAGGGCGCAGAGAGGCTAGTTGGCCACCAGGAGGCACCTGAGCCTTGGACCAGTGGGGAGGAGACAAGGGAGAGTGAGCCGGAGGCCAGTAGTGAGTTGTTCCTGGATGCACGCCATCAAAGAGCTACTAGGCGTCAGGAACAATTACGCATTTACAGGAGGTAATTACGCTCAGCTGGTGGTCATTAGACTCCTCTCCAGACTATAAAAAGCTACTTGTGCACACACCCCTCTTTGCAGAAGTCAACACAGAATCAAATGTCAGAGAACTTTGTGTGAGCTTGGCAGGCTGGATTGTTGCCAAGCCTTATCTGTGTTTATTGCTGCCCGAGTTTGTCTGCATTGCTGCCAAGGTCCTTATCTGTTTGTTATGCTTGGCTTTCAGCCACCGAGGTTTTGGTTGCTATTTTGGTCTTGCTATTAAAGTACATTCCAGTTAAGCTTGTCTCGGCAGTCATTACGGGACGTAGGAGGGCGTCAGAACAGGTCACTAAGCAAACGGTTAAGTTGAGGACTACCTGTATCTAAAGCTCTGCATCAGGCTTATGCCTTGAATTTGGAGTGACGTGCTCAAATAATATGTACAGCATGTTTAGAATTAACCTGATGTAGAAAGTAAACAAGAAGGTAACAGGTATCATTTTGAACATCACTAGAGATTTCAAAGTAAGTAAACTACTTAGATTTTGAAAACTGGATTTTGAAACCCAGTTTCAAAATAAAGAGTTGAAACTATTTGAAATAATTCTGTAGTTAAAAGATTTGGGACACAAGTGAAGCTTTCGCTGTTTTGTTAATTTTTTTTTCCTCTTGACTGTCATCCAGGAATATCTGAAGAACTTTTTTAAAAAAATGTTTCTTGTTATTTCTCTGTTTAGTATTCTTCCTGCTATGGCTTATGTCATATCAGCTGGTAAATAACACACTAGAGTAGTAAATTGCTACCTTTGTACAGTGACAGTCAGTACCCCGCTCTCAAGCCTTCACCAAACAAGTCAGAGATAAATGGTTGCTCCTTCTTAGATGACATTCTGAGGGGGGGAAGCTTTTTAAATGGCTGACGACTTGGGATTTTGGTTTTGCAATAAAGAGGCATGTACTGAGCATTTGGACAGAGCCCTAGATCTCTATACAACCAGAAGATGTCAGCCTCTAGTTCTTTAGCCTCTTTTTATATGTTACCTCTGAAGATTGAAGCTATATCAGTTTCCCCAGTTTTAATGTTGCAAATTCAAGACATCCATGGTGCATTTCAAGACAGAATAATGGACTCAAAGAATAACAGAGTTGGAAGGGACCTTGATGGTCTTCTAGGCCAATCCCCTACTCAAGCAGGAGACGCTGTACTATTTCAGGCAAGTGGTTGTCCAATCTCTGTTTAAAAACCTCCAATGATAAGAGCACCAACAACTTATGGAGGCAAGCTGTTCCACTGGTTAATTGTTCATTGTTCAGGAAATTTCTTTTTAATTCTAAGTAGCATCTCTCCTTGATAAGTTTCTATCCATTACTTTTTCTCCTGCCTCAGGTGCTTTGGAGAATAGATTAACAACTCCTCAAATATTAGAAGTTTTCTACCATGTCATCCCCAGTCCTTCTTTTCATTAGACTAGACATTCCCAGTTCCCGCAACCATTCATCGCATCCTTTAGTCTCCAGCCCTCTAATCATCATTTTGCTCTTCTCTACATTCTTTCTAGAGTCTCAACATTTTTTTTTTGTATCATGATGACCAAAAACTGGATGTAATATTCCAAACGTGGTCTTATCAGTGCAGTATAAAATGGCACTAACACTTCACCTGATCTTGATTCTATCCTTCTGTTGATGCATCCTAGGACTGAGTTGGCATTTTTGGTAGCTGCGGCACACTGCTGGCTCATATTTATGTGGTGGTCCATTAGTTCCCTTTCAAATTACTGCTGTTGAGCCAGGTATCACCAATTCTGTACCTGTGCATTTGGTTTTTCTTGCCTAAGTGTAAAATCTTACTTTTTTCACCACTAAATTGTATTTTGTTGGATAGGACCCAATGTTCAAGTCTGTCAAGATCCTTCAGGATCTTGAGCCTCTCTTCTAAAATGTTGGCTACTGCCCGCAGCTTGGTGTTGTCTGCAAATTGCAGATCAAATGAACCACTTGCTTCTATATGGTTGGTCCTAAACCCAAGGGAGTTTTAAAAATGATAAAGAGCACCACAGGCCAGCCAGGCTGAGAATTCCTCTACCAGTATAGCAGATTGTAATTAAAGGAATCTTTAATACCAATTCTTATAGCCACAATGACTCCTACAGCACTACACTGTCTACTATTCTGAAATTAAATTGGATAATCTCCTATAAGGGAAGAATCAATTATTTCATAAAATCCATTTTAGAGGATGTTGATTAGGGATGGTTCTTCTTGTGGCTTATTAGACAACAGCTATTAAAGCTAGTCTTCTCAACAACAATAATCGTATTACCCACAGGGTCCTCTTCTTATTCCCAGCTCTTAGAATCATTATTTGGTGGTGCAATGGTTAGAATTCAGTATTTCAGGTTAAACCTTATGACTGTTAATTGCCAGCAGTTTGGAGGTTCGAATCTCACCGGGCTCAAGGCTGACTCAGCCTTCCATCCTTCCAAGCTCAGTAACCCTGAAAGGGACTTTTTAATGAAGAGGCATGGTGATACAGTGATCTAACCCAAGACTGTTAAGAAGCTTCACTCCTCTGACTCCTCCTCTTTAACTAGGACATAGATTGGAACTGCAAACTGTTTCCCTCAAGGGCATTTTACTCTCAACCCTTCTGCTAGAAACTCAAGAAATCATTCCTTCCAGTATTGAGATTGAGTGATCTGTCATGTACACTCTATTTTTAGCCCCGAAAGTGCTATGATGTCCGACTAACTGCAGCTTCTGGATTTGGGACCAGCTAACCTGCTTTGGGAAACGTTCAACCATAATAGATGTCATGACATTGACTGTTATATATAGAGGATATTAAATCAAATTTGGGTGCTTCTCTTGATGCTATGTCCCACCTGAATTTTTGTGACTTTTACTCTAATTCAAGATGACCATTTTCTCTAACGGAGTTATAAACCCAGTTCTGGAGAAGGAGGTTGGCTCTGATTTTTATTTCAATTATTAAACAGTAATTTTATTATTAGTGCACACAAGTTTAATATCAGGGTTAAAACAAGGACAAACTATCAGAGCATCTTAATCTTCCAAGACTTGATTACAGATTCCAAAGGTGCCATTTTAGAAAAAGAAACTGCACTAGCATTAATATCAGGCCTATATGTAAAAGATCCAGTTAAATTGATTTATTGTTATTCAAGCCTATGCACAGGAATATTATCAACTAATGGTTAACACCTGTTAAGATAAGAGCCAATGGAATTCAAGGGAGAGTTGGAGTTAGTTCACTTATGGCTACATAGAGATTCTAGACTGATCCCTGTTTTAACTCTGCCCCCAAGTTCCACCATTCTCCCCCTACAGTCATAGAGCAACAGACTGCTAAACTCACTTACATCAAAAGATTTCAGGATATATCGGAATGCCACAAACACAATGGGTTTTTAACACATTGCAATTGCTAAATTTTTGAGGTACTTGTAGTATATGTTACATATAACCTGCATTTGCACAACCCCCCTTTCTTGAAATATCCCCCTGGTTAGTCAGAAAAGAACATTAGCTCTAAAGTAGAACATTGTAAATTTCCAGTGCTCCTACAAAAAGGGAAGGCCATTCAAAAATGAAGTTGTCTGAACACAGTACAAATGTACTGTATAATCTCCCGATTTCAAGTTGTCCCCTTTCTCCTCATGATTAAAAAAAAACACTTCAACCAAGGATGAACCTTCTAGAAGTCCCTAGAACCTTCTAGAAGTCTTTAGAAGTCCAATATGTTCAAGACTATTTTCATCAGTTCAGATAAGTGGACTGATAGATATTACACCAGTCTGTCCTGAGTGTCCAATGCAAGACACCAACACTCTGAACTGACTTACCTGGACAAACAGAAAGGATTCCTGTTCTGACCCCCACCTTGCCCGTTCAAAAACTACAGCCAAACAGAACTTCAAAGGAAATATTTTTATCAGTCCCGGCTTTTGCTGGCTGCGAGCCCAAAATAAACACAGATAAATTCTCTGGCAAAAAGTTAAACAGCAAATGCAAAAACAAACTCTTACACCAAACCACTTCTCCAAGTTGGTTTCTCTGAATCATGAACACGAATGGGGAACCTTGACTAGAACAGGAACGGAACGAACGGAACGAACATTGACTTCTGCAACTAGGGCATGGCACCATCAGTCTTTTATCCGCAGGAGGAGATCCTTAACGAGCCACAGCTGCTTGTTATCCTCTCCTGTGAGCATCCTGAAACCACTCACAGGAGGTTTCTGTGTCAGAGTCTGATAGCAGCTCCAAAGGCTCCTACCGAGCCACAACAGATTCCGATAGACTACAGGAACTTCCCTTCTTTACTACTTTACTTCTTTACTTGGCCTATTCTAGTAATCCACCAAGTGTAGCAATAGGGACACTTATTCAACCAAATCAGCGTTTTCATGTTGTATTTGGTTTGTTTGGTTTGGTTTGGTTTATTGGATTTATATGCCGCCCTTCTCCCAAAGGACTCATTGGCGGTGTACAACATTAAAAAAACACATATTACAAAAGTTAAAAAAAAAGAATATCCAAAAAACAAACCCAATTAAGATTCACGATAACATTTTTTAAAAAATCAATTAAAATTATCAATAATCAATAATTTATTTTGTTTTGTTCAGGCCAGGCTGGCTTGCTGGAAAAGCCAACTTTTTAGGGCGTGTCGGAAGGACCGGAGGTCGGGGATTATATGAAGCTCCGAAGGCAGCTCATTTCATAGGGAAGGCGCTCCCACAGAGCAATAGCAAGCAATAGTTAGACATATACCGCTTCATAGAGCTTTCAGCCCTCTCTAAGCAGTTTACAGAGTCAGCATATTGCCCACAACAACAATCCGGGTCCTCATTTTACCCACCTCGGGAGGATGGAAGGCTGAGTCAACCCTGAGCCGGTGAGATTTGAACAGCCGAACTGCAGAACTGCAGTCAGCTGAAGTAGCCTGCAGTGCTGCATTTAACCACTGCACCACCTTGGCTCTAAGGCTCTCCCCCTGGGGATCGCTAGCCGACACTGTCTGGCCAATGGCATCCTGAGGAGGCCAACTCTGTGGGATCGCACTGGACGGTGGGAGGCTACCGGTGGCAGTAGGTGGTCTCGCAGGTACCCTGGGCCTAAGCCATGGAGCGCTTTAAAGGTCATGATTAGTACCTTGAATCGCACCCGGAAGACAACCGGCAACCAGTGCAGGCTGCCTAAAAGGGGTGCAACATGGGATGGCATTCAGAATCTGAGGTAGTGGTCATCATATGCTGATTTCAAATTGGGGAAGGAAAGTATAGAAATGGGAAACCACAGGTGTACTCCCTTTTTCTTCTGAGGGATATTATTCATGAGTTTTATTAAGCTACTGGTGGGTTATAGTCTTTTAATTTCCCACTAGTAAATGTCTCTTGCCACAAACTCCAGAGACCATAAAGAATATTTAAAAGTTTGGAATTTAAACACCGTAAAGAATATTAAAAAGTTTGAAATTTAAGTACTGTAAAGAATATTAAAAAGTTTGGGATTTAACTGAGCTTTTAACTGCAGCAGCTCTTGGATTACAGGCCGTTTGTGAGTCTTCCTTTACAAATTGGAGCCTATTGTCTCCTAG
Source organism: Thamnophis elegans (assembly GCF_009769535.1). Lineage (NCBI taxonomy): Eukaryota > Metazoa > Chordata > Lepidosauria > Squamata > Natricidae > Thamnophis > Thamnophis elegans. The sequence continues at coordinate 10,155,640 of NC_045551.1, forward strand.
CACATTGCTCACTGGTACTGAAGAAAAATCTCTAGAGGAGTAGCTGCATTAATATTTTAGTAAAATATTTAAGTTTTAGTAACTTAAAGATTCGACAGTTACATTCAGAATAGAAGAAATACACAGCTGGCATGACTAATGCTCATGAAGTTTAGCTTGGTGTAAGGCTCTTCCCATGGAAACATGATCTCGTGGCAGAATGGATCTTGTCACGTGCTGTAATTGCTCAGACATACAAACAGTACTTATAACTAGAATGGGAGGGTGTTTGAAGGAGCAAAATGAGATTTTCACACAGACAGAGAGCCTCATGAAGGGAAAAGATCGTTGAAATGGGCTAAGAGGTTGGTAGGAGAAGGGCTGTGGAGAAATTAGAAAGAGATAGGGGGGAAATGGAGCTAGTAAGCAAAGTGGGAGTCTTGATAGTCATGTGTTCTGACCCCCACCTTGTTCATTCAGAAACAACAGCCAGACAGAACTTCAAAAGAAATATCTTTACCAGTCCTGGCTGAAGCTGGCTGCAAGCCCAAAATAAACATAGACAAATTCTCTGGCAAAAAGTTAAACAGCAAATGCAAAAACAAACTCTTACAGCAAACCAGGTTTACAGAAAGCAAATCACTTATCCAAGTGCCTCTTTGAATCATGAACACGAACTCGAACAGGAACGGAACTGAACTCATGAACAAACAAACGACGTTGACTTCTGCCACTAAGGCGTGGCACTATCAGTCTTTTATCCGCAGGAGGAGATCCTTAACGAGCCCCAGCTGCTTGTTATCTTCTCCTGTGAACATCCTGAAACCACTCCCAGGAGATTTCTGTGTCAGTCTGATAGCAGCTCCAAAGGCTCCTACCGAGCCACAACAGTCATGGCTGCTGAAAAAGAAGTTTCAAAAGTGATCCAAAATTTCCAAAGAGCAATCAGCAAAAGCACTGCTATGATATGTGGTGAGGACAGTAGAATATAGGATCGACTTAGTTTCAGTAGACATAGTGTCTATTTTGTTTATTTTGTGAAGATATGCAGAGGGAAAAGAGAATCTGTCTGACCTATGAAATTATCTTTTTTATTTGCGGAGTCATGTCGGAACCATCGTGACCCCATGGACAATGTTCCTCCAGGCCTTCCTGTCTTCTACCATCACCCAGAGTCCATTTAAACTCACGCCAACTGCTTCAGTGACTCCATACAACCACCTCATTCTCTGTCATCCCCTTCTTCTTTTGCCCTCAATCTTTCCCAACAGTAGGCTCTTCTCCGTGAGTCCTTCCTTCTCATTAGGTGGCCAAAGTTTCACTTAAGCTATTTAGAGGGAGAGTAAGAATGAAGACTGATATTTTGCTGGCCACGACAGGTTGCCAGCTGTTTTAACTGGGGCCTTATAGAGAAGCAATCACATTTTAAGATAGGCATACTGTCATTTTCGCAGAGATAACTATTGGCAGCCGAAAGATAGTTAATGAACCAAAGAGTACAGCAGTTATGTCATAGAGTAATTTGTGATAGTCCACTCTTATTTGAAAGCAAACAAGGGGAGAGATGAACTATGTATGTGCATTAACCAAATTTCACTTGGCCTTGTTTCTTATTGGAAAAGTCAACCTTTCAAAGAAATTGATGTCTTTTTATCCTTGTTATGCTAACTAAGACTAATATGAAGACCAGGAAAGTTCACAAGAAAAGTCTTGCATATTGTTCTTAGTCTGATTAATCCCAAGAATTCAGAACAAATTCCATTCCTATGTGCCTCAATAAACTATAGCCAAGCTTGTGAAAAGAGGGAGCATATTCTCTTTGTGAGAGAAATTTGGCTAACATGGTTCAGCTGCCCCAGTTCATTCCTTCCTCTCCTGAGTTGGTCTCCAGAGCACATCAAATGGCATGTTAGTTTGGCACAACTGAATTCCTGTGTGATACTTATTTACTTGTGAATAGCATCCCCTGCTCAGTGGCATTAAAGAATCAGCTGAATGAAAGGGAAAAAACCACAAATACTTAAACACTACTGATAGAAAAGACAGTGTTTCACCCCCTGAGGGATTGCATTCCTTAAATATTTCTCTTTCACCTAAAGTTGACACTTTAAAAAAAAATGACTCTTGAGAATTCCAAGTAGCTGTATCAAAGATTTTCAATAAAAACAAAATTGGCAGCCTTTCTCAATTTACTGCTTTCTGGATGGGTTGAATTCAACTCCTATAATCCCAGTTATCTCTGTCTCCATATTACCTAAAATTATTGTGTTCAGCAGGCTGTCTTATCTAGTTGTCATTTACTTTTTTCTTTGGCTTTCATACATTCTCCTTTCTGTTCCTTAGGTCTAGAGCATGCTCCAAGAACCTATGTCTTATTCTAATTTACTACATGTGATGGCCAAAGTAGCTTGTCACTAACTATATCATGAACTATTTATGCCAACCCCTTCCTCCCAACATTATCCACCTCCACCCAACTCAACATATGCTAATTTCCATCTCCTCTAGTACATTCCAATCATTTTAATTTGATTGAATAGATGACTGGATATCATCAGCAAATGCATGTAGGACAATGGCATCATAGGAATTCCCTCTAGATCCACACTTGAGACCTTGCAAAACCAGGCAGGTTTCCAGTGGACTTGGTTTCTGATTCCCAAATACCTGAATGCCCAACATTCTGCTTTCTATCAACACGCCACCTATCAGGTGTCTCTGTCACTGGACTGGACAAATGCAGGAACATTCCTGACTTCCCCCCTTCTCAGTCACTACTTAGTCCTAAAACTCAATCACTGTGGTATCTTCATCAGGGGTCTTCTTGAAAGATCTCGGATGCCATCTTTAATCTCTCAAAAAAAACTCTTACTAGCTTGAGTCTGGCACCAGCACTTCCCTCTATAGTTGCTGTTGCAGGCCTGCATAATTGAAAATAGAAATAGAAAACTTCCCCATCCTGTCCCTGCCCCAAATGCCATTGCCTCTTCAGTTTAATCCAGCGATCATTTGATGCAGTGATGCCTCTCTCTGCTGCCATGCTCGCCCTATCATCAGTTATTCCAACAGTGCACCAGTCCCACCATGGTTGAGATACCTCCTGCAATGGAAAATAGTTCAGTGTGTAATTCATCTGCTTTCACTTTCATTGCTACTGCTTCAGTACCAATCAGCTGACACCCAGCAACAGGAGTAGCCATTGTCATCACCAGTGCTGCCACTCATCCATTATCCCAACTGATTTCCCCCGCCATCTGTCAGATCCCACAACCACCCATAGGCCAAGCAATTTCTTCCTATGACCTAAGGAATCTTCCTTTCCCAGGACACCACTGATATGTTTCTTCATACAAGTGGTGATCCAGCATATCTAAACCATTGATGTGGACCTCGAGCCGAGGTGGCGCAGTGGTTAAATGCAGCACTGCAGGCTACTTCAGCTGACTGCTAGTTTGGCATTTCGGCTGTTCAAATCTCACCGGCTCAGGGTTGACTCAGCCTTCCATCCTTCCGAGGTGGGTAAAATGAGGACCCGGATTGTTTGGGGCAATATGCTGACTCTGTAAACCGCTTAGAGAGGGCTGAAAGCCCTATGAAGTGGTATATAAGTCTAACTGCTAACTGCTGCTAAATCCTTTCTCTTACACACACCCAAATTCACTCTAAACTTTAGCGATATCCCTTCCTCGAACACAGTTTTTTTAAACTTTCAAGCTCATGGGGTACCCTCCCTGACATCATCTTTAAACCAACCCCCTTGAGGTGGGGACCCAATTTCAGTAAAATCTAAATAATCCGTTTCGTTGTCCATCTTTCTACATGAGACAATATTTCTGCATTCTATGCATGAATATTTGATGTTGAAGAAGCAAAGTCCACATGGGATCCAATAAATACTATAGATTATTATGATATGGTAAGCTGTCATAATCGTTGGATTTGGGTATTGTAGTTTGTGCTGGGATAGCCCTGGAACCTGGAACCAGCCTACTTTCTTGAAGTTTTTGGTCTTAAAGGAGATAGCAGCCAAAAGGAGAAAATAAAAAGGTGTATTGACAAGTAGCGGTCTGGCCAAGGAGATTTTATTGGAGCTCCCAATGTCTGAAACTAGGTTAAAGGGGAGGGGGAAGAGGGGCAAATAGAGGCTGTTAGCCAGATAACATATAATCCTCTTTCCTCTCTCTAAGAACTTAGTAAGTGCCTGAGGCAGTGGTAGGTTTCAAAAATCGTTTGAACCTACTCTGTGGGTGTGGCCTCTTTTGTGGGAGTGGCTTGCAGCCCATGTGACTGGATGGGAGTGTCTTGCCGCCCATGTGACCGGATATGAAGATGCCAACGACACTTGTCAGAACCACCTTAAATTACCTCACACACAGCACTGGCATGCATAAGAATATGATGTAAACTTGTTTTCTAAAAGGCATCTTTGGTTTGCGTTAAAACAACTTCAACACACGCAATGTTCTGATTGCACCACAGACGCAGTAGTCATCCTTACCTTTCACAGAGGCACTGAGTTTTATAAATATGAACATGATAGTGTAGAATAATCATATCCAAGGATCAGTGGTGGGTTTCAAAAAATTTTGGAACCTCTTCTGTAGGTGTGGCCTGCTTTCCGGGTCCACTGGTGGAAACTCTACTAACCAGTTCGGTAGATTTGACAAACTGGTTCTACCGAATAGGTGCGAACTGGTAGGAACCCACCTCTGGCCTGAGGTGAGGGAACTTGTTCTTCTACTGAGCCTTGTCCCCTTCTCCTGATTGCCACCCTTAACCACCCTGCTGAGCATTTTCCTGGGGAAAGAATAATATATTTTTTGCAGTGGTGAGCCAAAACTTTACTTTTCTTGTTCTAATTATACTTTCAAAGCATCCCTATCATTGGCTGGATGCCCTTTCTTGAAGTCATTAGTCTTCACAGTAGGAGGAAAAGTTCATCAAAGACTCTGTATCCCAGCAACCCCTGCTGTGCCATTATGCACTAGAGGATTCCTGAGCGAGAGTGTTACATCTGCCGCCTTAAATCTGCCATTCACTTTCCAAGACCCTAAGCAGACATTCCTTTGAAATGGGGCCTGGGGAGAGGACTACGTCCTATCCCAAGACGCTTTCATTTGAAAAGTAATTCAGAGCAATACAGGATCTTAAAAAAACTAGAGAAGAGGTTGTTGATAAGTAAGAATGCAGATAGAACTGATTAGTGCAACATGTTTTCACTAAGAGTGAGCTTTTAAATATGGAAAAGCTTACTCTTTCCTATCACAGTTGACTTCTCTTTGATAATAATTGGGTGGTGCAGGTAGGATTCATATGAATTGTGTTGAACTGAAAACTGTTTTCTAGGACATGCTCAAACACTAAGTGCTATTTGCAAATTGCCACCAACATTTTAATGATGTATTTTATTGCACACATACATAAGGAATATAAATACATATTTAATAATTTAAAATGAATTAATGGACCAATTTAATAGTAGTCTGATGTTGTGTTTTTTTTTTTCTTCAGTTGTCTACAGTAAGTTTCTGGTATCAAGTTAGCATATTTGTAAAGAGACAAATTAGATGTTAATAATGGAATGAACATTTAAAAATCTTTTAACACATAGTTATGATTCAAATATTAATGATTATGAGTTAAAACAGCTTGTGTATTCTCAAGTGAGTGAATATAATTCAGTAGTAGAGCATCTGCTTTTGTGTGTATTCAGTCCTAGGCTCAGTTTCTGGGAAAGGGAAGGAAAAGTATTGGCTTGCCAGAAATTTTGTTGTTGCTGCTCTGTATAATCCAGGGACCATTAGATATTTGGACACCTTCCACAAATGGCTTTTTGATTAGAAGTCACACATTTTCCAAAAAAAGGCTGCGTGCTCAAAATGTATTGCTGAACTGATATCTACATGCACATATGCAAAATGAACATGTTTACCTGAATCTGCAAGTATTTAGCATCTAATTCAATAGATGTATACCTTATTGCTTGGAAATAAATAGTAAAATGCAAGCAATGGGGAAAGACCTATCTTTGATGTATTATGAAATTTGACTGGCTTTTTGGCTTTGAGACGGAGGTGAACACCACCCTTTAGAGTTGGGAACGAGTAGCACATATGTGCGAAGGGAGGCATTACCTTTACCTATCTTGTTCTATAAAACATGAACTGGTCCTGAATTTATGACCTTTCAATCCTAGACATTTATCCCACCTCAAAAATTTCACACCGTTGGGGGAAAGGCTGAATTGGGAGCAGGGCCGGATTTAGATGAAAAGAGGCCCTAGGCTATTCCACTTATGAGGCCCTTTCACCTCCCATTTTTAAGTTTGTAAATTACATGAGAGACAATAAAATACATAATTACTGTGATATATATCAATATATATCAATATATATAGCTGGCCTCCTGACGGAGGGCGGCTCTGCTCTGTGGCAAAGGCAGCGAGGCCAGCCGCCTCCCCTGCTGCGCTCAGCTGCTTGGCTCGGCCCCTTCGCCCTCACCTGCCTGGCCGCTGATGGGCTCCCCGTCGACGGGGCGGCTACTGGGAGCGGCCGCACCTCTCGCCTGACCGCCGGTGCCGGGAACGTTGGCGGGCTCCCCAACTGCCGCGGTGCTGGAACGATCTTAACCAATACATTTTTATGTTTGTTTATTAGTCATATGCGTAGAATTTCTCCTTATTTTTGGTTCAGTGTTTTAGTGTTCACTGTTTTTAGAATAGTGTAATTTTAATTTTGCTAACAATTTGAATGTAGGCCCCTCTTGATCTTGAGGCCCTAGGCTGAAGCCTAGTTAGCCTATAGGAAAATCTGGCCCTGATTGGGAGGCAAGGAGAAAGTTGAATTTCTGCTGGTGTGAGCCTGTATTTGTGCGTGCTACCAGTGCAATGCTACATTTGCCATCTGATGTTGTATGTGGCTGTCAAAGGCCCCAGGTGTCTGACACTCTGCTTCTGTTAATATACACTATGAAGCACACAGGGTCTATTTGAATCTGTGCTGCAGTGTCTCTTTCAAATTCCTTGAAACATCCTGCAAGAATAATGATTTCTCTCCAGGTTAAAATTTGACTTATTTATGTCTTTCTTGATCTTTTAACTCATTAACTCCACTATGTACTTTTCCTAGCCGCTGTGGAGAATCGCTCTCTAACTTTCGGGCAAGCCTTTTTAAAATGTTATAAATATTTTAGTATATGCCTGCTTCACTTTAACCTTTTCCTTTTCCTGTGGGGTAAACGTAGGCAGTTTCTTATGGAAGAAATGTATCAGTTCCATGAACTGAAGTAGCAGTAGGACATCTAATAAGTGTGTGTCTTCCCCAGTCTCTCAAATCTCCTTCCTGGATGAGTTGCCATGGCTGTTGAAAGTGAAAGAGGGTGGTAAGAGAATGTCAGTTTGCATTCCCCCTTTGAAGTGCTCAGGCTTCATTTCAGAGGGAGGCAGGAACACAGTGATATTTAATTTAGATACCTCCCTTTTTTTCCCTGAAGCTTTCACTATTTATAGGGGTACTTGAAAGCAAGACAGCAAGAGAAGTACCTCATTACTGACCCCATATTTCACATTTTATGAGAGCCACTCAGTTCCACTATTGGTTTCTGAAATCTAGTTTCCACTTTCCACAATGGTTTCCTTAGGAAGGATCTTTCGGCGTTTCAGCTAATTTCCTTCTGCTCCTAGATTAGAAACATCTCACTGGGGGGAAATAAATCTGAAAGAACTTTGTTTTCAGAGTGAAGTTCTTTTATCTATATTTTCTTTTAGTTACTGTTTCGGTGTAAAGTAAGAACAGATCATCGTAAGGACTTTACCTTTTGTAATACATCTTGTTTCTTGAGAAGTGGAAATCATTTCATAGCAAAGGCAGATCTCTGCTCAACACGACATCTTTATTCCCTATCTCTGAATCGATGCAGGGACCTGAAGCATTCTGAAGATAGAGATGGCAGCAGCCGGAAGGCAATATTTCGCTTTGAACTGTTCTTTCTATCTAGGGAAAAAAGAGAGAACTCATAGGAAGAGTACATGAGCCAGAGTTTTGGTGAATTGAAGTCTGAACAGGTTTTTCACCCCAATGGAACTTGGTTTATGTCTTTCTCCTCCCCCTCCCCCCGAAAAAACCCTCTCCTATTTAATTTTGTATGTACCTTCCAAAGCACCAGGAGGCAAGACAAGAAACAACGGATGGAAACTAATCAAAGACAGAAGCAACCTAGAACTAAGGAGAAATTTGCCAACCGCGAGAGCAATTAACCAGTGGAAGCTTGTCTTCAGAAGTTGTGGGTTCCTACACTAGAAATCAAAAATAGAGACGAGACAGAATATTATGAGATTTGGAACAAAATATATCAACGGTTGGAAATGAGGGAAAGGAGTCGGATTTTGAGGATTGTAAAATTGGAACTGGATAATACGTAGATAAGTGTTGTGACTCAGCAGATGTCTTCTGTGAGTCTATTCAGGAACACTGCAGCTGGGGCTGGGGAGTGGCATTTTCTGGGGATAAAAAGACGAATGGTGCCACGCCCTGGTTGCAGGAGTCAATGTTCCTTGGTTCGTTCAACATTGATTGATCATCGGTTGTGGTTTATGTAAGATACACTTGGAGAAGTGCTTTATTTTCCTGTAACCCTGATTCAAGGATACACTTGGAGAAGTGCCTTGCTTGTAAGAGTTTTTGTTTGGTATTTGGTTATCTCGTTAGAGACTTTATTTGTGTTATTTTGGGGCTCGCAGCCAGTCGGAGCCGAGAACTGATAAAGAGAGTTCCTTTTAAGTTTGTCTGCCTGCTGTCTGTTATCGAGACGAGAAGGGGGGACAGAACAGATAAATATATAAAGGAGGATAAGGGATATATTAATAAGATCAAAGTAGCTATGTATGATAAGTAGAAACTTATCGTAACATAACAATTGTTACGTTAAAATATGTAAGGAAATGACTAAGCCAGAAAGGTTGCTCTATGTCCATTGTTTTAATGTTTATTCAGTTAAAATATGTAAGGAAATGATTAAGCCAGAAAAGTCGCTCTATGTCCAATGTTTTAATGTTTATTCATTTTTTTAAAAAAAGTTGTGGTTGCCTCATTACTGGAGGGTTTCAAGAAGAGACTGGATAGCTATTTGTCTGAAATGATATAGTCTCTTGCTTGAGCTGAGGGGTTGGATTAGAAGACCTATAAGGTCCCTTCCAACTCTATTATTCTGTTATTTTGGTCACCTTTGTAGCCATGCTGCTTAGCCTTTAATTTCAAAAGCTCCTCCATCAAAGGATTGGCTCTCTATGTCATGTTTCTTGGCTTTCTTATCTGTGCGGCAAAAGAGAAGATAGTACAGTAATAGATTGCTAAAATAGTTCAACATTTTTTTCCTTCCTATGCTTGCCTCCTGTTATAACCATCCCCGGGGAGTAGAGTGGTACATTTCTGATTCATTAGCAGTGTTATTCTCCAGGAAATCTTTAATTGGAAACAAAATGGAAAGCTGGCACATCTGTCACGAATTGTGGGTTGCTGCCTTGCTTCTGGCCAACCAGAGAGTTGGGCGGTGGTGAACTCTTTCAACTCCTTGGGGTGTTAGGTCAAAAGTCCGTAACAATTTGAATAATTGGAGAGAGAATGAGTAGAGAGGATAGGTGGTGGCTAGGCACGAGAAAGAGGATTTGCCTGGTTTACATAATTAATGATCATGTAGAGGCCTCCAATCCAGTACAAAATAGAGAAAATGAATGAGCTGCTCGTCCTTTTCCATATAGGGTCATTTCAGGCAAAGGTAGATAACAAGTAGAATTAAAATACCATGTTTGATTCATCTCTAGAGCTTTTTTTTCTATTAAGGTGGATAATTCTCCTGTTATCATTAGGTGAAGTGATTGGGAGAGTCTATGCAGAGTCACAGAAAACTTACCCATTTTCAAGGAAAGTTACATAGCACCAACCCACATTTGCAATCCGTTACTTTCCAATCCTCCGGAGCAGAAACCTTCAGAGAATATATAATAGTTGGGCTCCTCAAGCCATACCAGTCTGATTCTTATTATACTCAAAGAGTAAAATGCCTAAGGTATAAGTGCCCCACTTTTTAAGGCAAAACAAAACAGCCTCAGTTTTCAGACACTTGGGGAACACTTCTAAAATGCTTGATCTGTTATATTTTGATTAAAGTTTTATTTTCTTTCAGCAAAAAGTCACACTTAAGCTGTCTCATCTCATCATCTTCTCTTTTAAGATGCAAAATCACCTCTCCTTCCAGTGTCATGATTCTACAGAGTGTCTGTTCTTTCCAGAAGAGCTTGCTGTTTTTAAATTCCCCCCACCCCACCCCTGCTGTGCCTTTTCTGACCTTCCCTGTCAGTATTTATGCTTCTCTCATTGGCTTTGCAGAGAGGTTTACATTTTCTCTAAGAATCTAAGCTGAATGTTTGATTTGCTTCTATAAAGTATCGTTCCTTTCAGACAGAAACTGCACCATGGGGTCATACCTAAGACAGTTTGTGTTTCCTAGCCAATGCTAACGAATCTTAATCCTAATCTTGGAAAGCTGATATTTCATAGGCAAAGTTTAATAAGCAGGTAGCAAGGAAGCAGCCAAGTAAATGCTCCTTTTAACACGTAGAATAAATTTAGAACATGAATTTACAATTTGGTTTTCATAAACTTTATTGTTTCCAGCAATATGAAGGTAAGCTAAACACAGATAGCAAATTATTCTGAAGGCACTTTCTTACAGGTTCTATTGTTTTTTCCAAGTTTCCAACACTTAGGCCTCATAGAATAAACAAGCAAGGACATACCTAGCAGGGGTGGGTTTCAACCGGTTCGCGGCGATCCCCACGAACCGGTTGGTCGGCGAACCTGGAAGTAAGTAACTTCCGGGAACGGCGAAGGGCCCGCCCACCTGCCCACACTCCTTACCCGGTTTTGACGAGTTCTGCGCTTCCACGCATGCGCAGGACACATACAGCGCCTGCGCGATCCTCCAGGAGCAGCTGGAGCATCGCACAGACGCTAGTACGCATGCGTGCACTGCGCGCGTGCACGAGGACGCCACCGAACCGGTTGGAACAGGGCGAGAAACTCACCCCTGATATCTAGCTACACCATAAGTTTGAATAAGAACACGTAAGTTTTATTTTTAATTTTTCTTTTAATTACATTAGAGGAGGGAGAAATATTTCTCTTATGAACTAAAGAAAAATCATGTAATTTCACATGTATAGAAAAGTAGTTTTATCCAGCTAGTCAGCCACGGTCGATCTCAAAAAAAATCTAGGAAAGTTTGGGCTTGGTTAATAATTGGGTGAAAACCATAAGGACATACTTTGCTATAGATTATAGTAAGAAATTAAAAAATAAAATAAATAGCAATAGCAATAGCAGTTAGACTTGTATACCGCTTCATAGGGCTTTCAGCCCTCTCTAAGCGGTTTACAGAGTCAGCATATTGCCCCCAACAATCCGGGTCCTCATTTTACCCACCTCGGAAGGATGGAAGGCTGAGTCAACCCTGAGCCGGTGAGATTTGAACAGCCGAACTGCTGAACTGCAGTCAGCTGAAGTAGCCTGCAGTGCTGCATTTAACCACTGCGCCACCTTGGCTCTTAAAATCCTGGGAAAAGGCACTGCTAAACTGTTTCCCTACCATTTGTGAAAGAAACATCATAAAGTAAAACAAGCCACTAGAATTTGAGCTCAACACTAGGAAGAATTAACTTATTTACATATTTATTCATATGTTATTCAATTAAATTATTAAAAGTTAAATTAGTGGCAGGGAGGTCAGAATCAAATTTATAGGCTAGTATATACCATCCAGATTTTTAAGTAGTCCACTCCAGAATGTAAAGTATTTTTTTTTTCAAATGAAGTAGGATCTTTTCAGAACATTGTATAATTAATAAAGAACAAATATTATCTTCTCAACTCTGTAGCATGACCATTAAGGCACAGAATTCCATTTCCATTGCCTTCCTTTCCGTCCCCAAATAATTTGTAATTCAAAAGTATATGAACAAATATACTTGTGGAATTAAATTCTATATGAAACCAGGTTTGAAAAGATGCTGCTGTTGCTCATTATCAGATCAAACAAATTAGCTTTGAATGTTCAACATCACTTCTCAAGTATATGAATGAATAATTTCTTCAAAAAAAATTCCATATTTCATATCTGCTTTTGCACTTGGACGTTTTATCTCAGATAATTCAATGGCTGTTTGTGAATGGCTATTATAGACTTATTATTTTGAAAAGATCAAGCTATTTTCTAACAGAGATATTTTGAGGCCCTTGAGGGCTGACAGTTATATGTAGATGTCAAAAGACATTTTCATTTAAAACATTGCCTCTCAGCCCTTTTTTTAAATGATACTTACACTGGAGTTCCTCAAATAATAATGATGATGATGATGATGATGATGATGATGATGATGATGATGAAGAAGAAGAAGAAGAAGAAGAATCATTATCCTATCTAGGGTATATATTGTACCCAGCTGATAAAAAATGCTCTCCTGAAATTTGGATTAAAATAATATTAGTTTAGCATGAGCATAAGAATGTTTCTGAACATGTTTTGACTAATAAAAGATGTTGCTTATAAACAAGAAATGGCATTCATGTTGAAACAGTTCCTATACTATTGTTAATGGAACATTTGATTTTAAAAGCCAGTGATCTGATCAAGAAAGATTTCTCTGAAAACCACATTGGTGCCCATTATGAATTTTGACCTACCTCCCCCCCCCTCATTATTTTATTGAAATAATACATAAGAAACTGACCACAAATCAAAGATATTTTAATAAATATTATTAAATAGTATTTATTACTAATAAATATTAATAAATAAATAATGTATTATTATTTTTTCAAAGTAGTTTTCAAGTTTTTTTCTCTCCCTCCCTCCCTCGCTGTCTCTCTTATTGGCTCCCACTCACGCTCCCCTTTATATTTGCTTATATCAGATTACAATTGTCATTATTCAGCTCAGAGAGATCCTATTGAAGCTCTCCACAATCTTGGTATCTTCTACATATGTAGCCAGCTCACCACTCTAACTCCAACTCTAACCCCGACTTTCTGCTTCCTGTTATTTATTTATTTAGTTACTAGTCTATGTAGGAGCCGAGGTGGCGCAGTGGTTAGGGTGCAGTACCGCAGGCCACTTCAGCTGACTGTTATCTGCAGTTCAGCGGTTCAAATCTCACCGGCTCAAGGTTGACTCAGCCTTCCATCCTTCCGAGGTGGGTGAAATGAGGACCCAGACTGTGGGGGCAATGTGCTGACTCTGTAAACTAACTTGAGTTTGTTTGTTTGGTATAGCACTTTGTCAAAGATGTTTTGAGACATTCAACAGTACTATATATAATCACTACATTGATATGCTTATTAACACCATCTTAAAAAAAAGAAAACTATACAAATGTTGTCCTTTCAGAAACTGCATTATTTCTTCTGCTAGAGGTTTACCGTTTAATATAACCTTTCTCAATAACTTCAGAACAGAACATTTTAAGAAATGGATTCACATTTGGCATCAGTCCTCAAGGAGGAATCCTTGATTGATTGATTGATTAATTGATTGATTGAAATATTTATAGTTTGATAGGTCACAAGCCTAAGGATCTCATGGTGAATCATAATCCATAAAATGCATATTAAAATAAATAAATTAATAATAACAATAAGAATAACAATAATAATAATATAGTATTTTGCTATATTATTGCTACATAATGGTTTTGATCTCTCTCCTGAAAAAAAATCAATTCAGGCATCTGTACTAGTTTCCTTACAATTACAATTACTGTGTATACACCATCATCACATCACAACATCTTTTGAATCCTTATAGCTGGGGGTATGAATGGTATAGTCTGCACTTAGTCCACAAAACAGTGAACCCCTTTCTTTTCCAGAAGATTACTTCCAGGAGTACGCACTCTCAGAATACTTGAAATTTACTTTAGAATGTGCTGTATTGCACATGTTATACTTTACACATTGCTCCTCAAAGCCTTTGATTGCACATTTTTGCAACTTTTATTGTCTTTGCTCTTCCAATTTGCTATATTTTGAGTTCTCATTTTGCAAGACCTCAGTATTTTGAAGGCAGTTTTCTGTTTCTAATCATTCCTCTAATATTGCTGATAGTGGTATTTTTTTGAATCATGAGCCAGTGTCTTGAATCATTCCAAGATGCTGGCTCAAGCCTATTTAATAGGCTATTAATTAAGGCTAATTAATTAATTTTAAAATTAGTCTACTGTAATGCATGCTATGCAGATCTGCATTTGATAACTGTTCAACTGTTCAACTGGCAGGGGTGGGTTCCTGCCAGTTCTAACCTCTTCTATAGAGGAGGTTCCACAAATCTACCGTGCCGTTTAGAACTGGTTCCAGCTCCCTCCCCCCACCCGCCGGCACCACGCTTGCCCCGCCCATGGCTCATTGATTGGCTGGCTCACCAATCGCCCCACCCGCCTCTAAGAGTCCTATCTAAACCTTAAAGTCTTACAGCTGTCAAGTTTGAACATCCCTGGGCTTTTTTTTCTAAAGGGTTAGGGGTGGAAGGGTCTTGTAACTTGACAGCTTTAAGACTTGCACACTTCAATGCCAGAGTTCCTGAGCCAACACGACTGGAGGAGGAATTCTGGGAGTTGAAGTCCACAAGTCTTAAAGCTGTCAAGTTTGAACACCCCTGGGGTTTTTTTCCCTAAAGGGTTAGGGGTGCAAGGGTCTTGTAACTTGACAGCTTTAAGACTTGCGCACTTCAATGCCAGAGTTCCTGAGCCAACATTTTGGTTGCTAAGCAAGAGCGTTGTTAAGTGAGTTTCACCACATTTTAGAAGTTGGCCACACCCACCCAGTCACATGACTGCCAAGCCACTCCCACTCGGTGACATGGCTGGCAAGCCATTCCCACAAAGCAGGCCACACCCACAGAAGAGCTTCTAAAACATTTTGAAACCCACCACTGATATATATATATATATATATATATATATATATATATATATATATATATATATATATATATATATATATATATATATATATATATATATATATATATATCCCTTTCTTTTCTAATGCAGCTCCTTAGGGTATGAATTGTTTAGAACTAGAATAGGCTAAGATTTGCTTACATCCATTTCAGATTGTTTGTACTCTTTATTGAAACATCCTTTGATGTTCCATCCTGCGAGAGCTATAGTAGTACATACAAGCAACAGAACCTTTTCTACAGGGTGTAGGGAAGAGAGGCTGCTCTACAAAAGAAAGTTTGCCTAACTGTGTTGCTATTGATAAGCGTTGTCCATCCCTAATGTAATATAGAGTCCTCAAGTTTTTGGAAACAATAGGCATATTTTAAATATTTATCTAATTTTTGTTTAAACAATTGATATGGCCAGTGATCTTCCAAAAGTGATTCTGGATGGCACACAGTGCCTTAAAAAGAACAAATCAACTAACCATAGCATCGGAGGCAACAAACAGTAAGCCAAATATACAGGCTGTGAATTCAGCTTGTAGAAAAACACTTCCCATGCAGCTATGGATAAATAGCAATAGCAATAGCAATAGCAATAGCAGTTAGACTTATATACCGCTTCATAGGGCTTTCAGCCCTCTCTAAGCGGTTTACAGAGTCAGCATATTGCCCCCAACAACAATCCGGGTCCTCATTTTACCCACCTCGGAAGGATGGAAGGCTGAGTCAACCCTGAGCCGGTGAGATTTGAACAGCCGAACTGCAGAACTGCAGTCAGCTGAAGTAGCCTGCAGTGCTGCATTTAACCACTGCTCCACCTTGGCTCTGATGAATAAAGCATCAAGACTTCCAGTTCTGCATTCAGAATCTCCTATGTTCTTTGTCCAAGGCAGCCAGTTTCTGAACTTAGAATAAATCCTATGAATTAAAATACATCCATATGAATTGCTCCGTGTAATTCTGCTCAGTCTTGTTTTCAAACCATTTGTCCCACGGGTTTTTTTCCCCACCTATTGTCATCCAATTAAGGAGATATTGGATTCATTCCCATAAAAATTTTTGTTACGGGGTTGTGCTTTTTCTTTTCATCGTGATTATTTCCTTGACATTTCATGGGACTGCATTTTAAGACTATCTACCATGCTATAACTTTCACTTTGAAAGTTGAATTGTTCTTTAAAATGTCGAATAATTTTTACGAAGTGTTGGAATGTGGAATGCAGGAGGCTCAACTGAAAAAAAAAGAGAAAGGCTTAAAGGCATGGGAGCTAGAGATAGTGTGCCTTGAAAAGTGCACATGGAAGGAATATAATAGGGATCTTTTTTCCAACAAAAAAATACTTTTTAACTCATTTGCAGGCCATTTCTTCAACTATTAAGATATATAGAAATAACGTTAAGATGCTAAAATTCCAAGTTTCACATTTTACTTTGTAATTCATGGAAAAACTGGTCTGGTTTCTTTTGTTCAGCATGACCCCGTTAGTCACCAATTTTATATACGGATTGATTGTGTAGCTTGAGTAAAAAATATGAAACCAGCCTCATCAGACACTAAACTGCATTTGATCGGCTTTTCTTTTCTTTCTGAACTATAATGAGTAGCCAGCTAAAATACTCACCAAGAGGCAGAGAATCACCTTACCAAGGAACCTGCAGGGAACATAAAGGAAAAGAAGGGAGAAGCACTAAAGGTAGAAGAATATAGGAGATAAACAAAGTGGCATAAACGACAGGTGGCAGAAAGATATCGACTGAAAAGATGGAACAAGTGAAGAATGATCATCCTTCTATTAGTCCTCTAAGAGAGCACGTATAATAGTCCCTAAGTTTTCATTGTGCACAGGGAGAAAAGCCAATGTCTCTTTTGAGGGATGGTAGCAGAGATAATAGTTAGAGAGAGCTTCTAAGCATAGGACACATTTTAGGGTGTTAGAGTCATTGTAGAAAAAAATATGCTGCTTGCGTCTTCCATTTTCTATCCTGTGAGTTCCATCCAGTGCATATATCAGTACCCAAAACATCAAAATCTGTAATGGTCGTTTTTCTTCCAAGATTTTTTGGGATTATATCCTGTTTAACAGGTTTTATAATTGGACTTACACTGATTGATTTTGAATTTCAGTGGGGTCAGGTTGCTCATCGCTGTGAATTCAGTGAGACTTAATTTTGAAGTACATTTTATTTGTTTATTTATTTTTCATTCATTCTGAAACCACAATTCCACAGTCAGTACCTGGCCTATGTCTAATTATAATTAATTTCCTCTTCCTTTTAGCAATAATACAGTCAATTTGTTTTCTATGTATTAACTAAGGTCTTTGTTTATATAAACTACTAATAAGTAAGTTGTCTCCAGATTTGAGTCAGACTTGGGCCAGATTTCATAAGAATAAACATATAATTGTTTATTGCAAAATAATTTGTATAATTTTTGTTCAAAGCAAACCAAGCTAAGATTTGCAGTCTAAATATTTTTCAATTATTTTGGAGTTGAAATCTTTTCTCCTTAAAGTTTTATGTTTTAATGTAAATTCAATTAGTTTCATTATTAAAACTATAGTTTAAGAACTGGCATTGCCCAGAATCATCTTCAGTGATAGATGGTTAAATGAATTTGATTAATAAATAAACAGTAAAAATTGGCAAAACATACATTTTAATACAGTTGCTGATTTATTTCTCTGATCCTTCAGCATTAGATGCATTTTTATTACAGTTCTAATAAAAGGAACTAATTTGCATATTAACACACTTGTGTTTAATACTGGCTTTAAAGAATGTTCTTGATTCAATTGTAAGCTAATGGCATAGAAAAAATAGGGGTGTTTCTTTTTAATATGCAGTGCTATAGTACATATTTCAAACTGTAAAGATATAAATGAATGAAAATGAATTTCACAATATGTTCAAAATATAGAACTACATTTATATGTATTTGTATGCATATGTGTATACAGTATGCACATACAATATAACATACACAAACTCTGTTTTATATTCTACAAACCTAGTTGTATGTTTCTTGATGCTGATGGACATCTGACTCAAACTTAAAATAACTTTATTGTCACTTTGAATGTACACTAATCAGCATACATTAAAATGAAATTATGTTGCCTGTAGCTCTCAAAATATCTCCACCTCTAATATAAACATAAACATGACAAGGTAAATACATAAATACAGAATTATGCATGTATTCGCATATATTATATGACATGGAGAAAAACAGCCTAGTTCGGATGTATACATGTACATGTCGAGAGAAATAAATCTTGTGAGTTTACCAGATGGATGGCATAGGGAACAAAGCTGTTAGAGAATGGGGTAGTCCTGCTAAAAATACTTTGTAGCCTCCTCCCAGAGGGAAGCAACAGAAACAGAAGTGGGTGTGTGGGGTCTCTAACAATGCTTTGAGCTCTAAGCACAAAGCACTTATAAGCAGTATCCTAAATAACAGGAAGCAAGCTTCCTATTATAATAGCAATAGCAATAGCAGTTAGACTTATATACCGCTTCATAGGGCTTTCAGCCCTCTCTAAGCGGTTTACAGAGTCAGCATATTGCCCCCACAGTTTGGGTCCTCATTTCACCCACCTCGGAAGGATGGAAGGCTGAGTCAACCTTGAGCCGGTGAGATTTGAACCGCCGAACTGCAGATAGCAGTCAGCTGAAGTGGCCTGCAGTACTGCACTCTACCCACTGCGCCATCTCGGCTCTGCCTTATAGTTAGTAATGATCTGAATACATTGCCACATATGTCTCAAGTCTATAGGATCCTGAAAGAAGTTCTGTACTTCCTGATGCTTTGCGGTTTTTATACCATGTCTCAAATCAGCTCTTGTTGTTCTAACTGCTGTCACATCACCTGATTTGAAAGCAGCTTTCTCACCTTCAATATCGCACGGACTTCCTGTGACATCCAAGGTTTCTCATTTGCTCACATGATAAGTCTTAAGAACACATCCTCCATACACTTTTGCATTTAAGTAGACACAGTAGAAGGGTATTCATTCATATCAGTACGTTGTCCACTCGTTGCAGCCTCTTTGAATGTGTTCCAATTAGTGCACTCAAAGCAATCTTGTAGAGCTTCTGTAGATCCTCTGGCCACACTCTCACTTGTTTTCTAATTGGTCTCTCTCTGATTAACAGAGGCTTATATGCTGGCCTAAGCATCACAGAGAGATGATCAGTGGAGCCAAAATAAGCTCCGTCCTTCACATAAATGAAGAAATAATAAAATTTCTTAGCTTAGCATTTGATGTCTGTGGGGCAGGGCATGTTGTAAGATGATTTTTATTAACATATGCTCAGTCTTGATCCTGTGGAGTGTTTGCAAGTTTGCAAGTTTAATAACATTTATATGCCGCCCAATCCCGTAGGACTCCGGGCGGCTTACAGTACAGAATAAATAAATTAAAAATAAAATAGAGGGAAAGAAAAGATAGATTTAAAAAACACAACATGCACTCCGTTCTAAATGGGGCTGGACCATATTTTGGGGTCAACAGCCCCAGGCCTGCCAGAATAGCCAGGCTTTAATGGCTTTCCGGAAGGCCGAGAGAGTGGGAAGGGTCCAGATGTCTGCGGGTAGATCATTCCACAGGGCCGGGGCAGCTACAGAGAAAGACCTCCCCGAGTAGTCGCCAACCGGCATTGCCCGGTCGACGGTACCCGAAGGAGGCCCAGCCTGTGAGATCTTATGGGTCGTTGGGGAGGTATGTGGCCGGAGGCGGTCCCGCAGATGTTGAAGTATATCAGTGCTGTCTACTACAGTGAATCCTCCCTTTCCATCTGGGAGAGACTATCATACCCTTTGCCTAAAATGTCACTGCTATTCTATAATGTCAGACTGAGAGGCAATTACAAGAATTCAGCTCTATTCCTTTTTGTGGCGGACAATAAAATGATTAAAGCAAATATATATTTGTGAAGTTCTAATGTGCAGAATAATTGCATATTACATTTTTGTTTTTAGCTCTTCTGATATAGATAACCTGTAGTATCTTTACTGCTTGAGTCAATTATTAGGTTCTCAAATAACCAGTCATGAAATAATTGAGAAAATCTGGTCCACTTATAATTGTTCCTGTGTTGTTCCCTTTCTCCAGGCCGTGGCCATATACCATATTCCAGCGAGGATTTGATTTGGTGCTGGGAGAGCAGCCTTCTGACAAGATATTCAGGTAGAATTCAACCTCAGATTTGGTTGTGTGGTATCAGTAAAGGGAAAGAGCTATTTAAGAGGATGTCCAAGGATTTCAGTTATACGATTTTCCTTATATTAAACTTGAAACAGCATGAATATGAATTCTAAGTTAG
This sequence comes from Thamnophis elegans, assembly GCF_009769535.1. Classification (NCBI taxonomy): domain Eukaryota; kingdom Metazoa; phylum Chordata; class Lepidosauria; order Squamata; family Natricidae; genus Thamnophis; species Thamnophis elegans. Next base: position 10,175,941 of record NC_045551.1, read on the forward strand.
ATTTTTCTCAAATGACCTTATGCAGCTTGCTATTGCCTTATGAAAATTTCAGTAATTGTCTGAAGGACTGAACGCAAAGTTCAGCATTTTGGATTTTCAGTTCAAATGTTCCATTTAAAAAACCCAATTTGGGGTAAAATAGCAGTCATAAAAGCTTTATAAGAATGCATGAACAAAATGGTTTTGATGAGCAATTTCCCTTTTTGAGCTTCCAGTCGTAATACAATTGTTTGTGGACTGGGGACATGATTTGTGCCTCTCTCCCGTGGGGTGGTTTGTGGGAAAGTAATTGTGGCTAGTGGCCTAGTAATAAGGGAGAAGGTTTCTGTTGTAGGGAATAGAACAAAAATACAAGAAAAGGGGTCACTACCTGTGGCAATGCCTATTTCCTGCTTATTAAAAAGCATTGCTCTTCCCTTTAAAAATACTTCTATTCCTTCTCCCCTCCCCTATGCATGTCTACTACAAATTTTTCTAGACAGAATTCTCACCTTACTGGAAAAAAAAAAGATAAATGAAATAACACTTAATAAGGAGTATCAGTGAAAGATACATGGGTCCCCTTAGGCACATTTTTGCTACCTTAAAATGGTAGAATTGAAAAATTGTCTAGATAATGTTAATTTGTATTTAATATCAAATCAAATTATGATAATGGAGTAGAAGGAGTCACCATATGTGAATTGGATATATAAATAAGATTGGAGAGAAAGAAGTAGCTGAATTGCAGACTAGGTCAAGGTAATTTAAATATCCTCTCTCTGCAAGCACAGAGATAAATACTGTAGAAAAATACTACTTTCTTGTGTTTTTCCATACAGATTTCTAACTGATTAACTGTCTCCTATGGATGCAGGTTCACCTACACTCTTGGGGAAGGGATGTGGCTGCCTCTGAGCAAAAGTTTTGTGATTCCACCTGCTGAATTGGCCATCAATCCATCAGCCAAGTGCAAAACTGATATGACAGTGATGGAAGATGCTGTAGAGGTCAGGTATGTTCCATTCACAAATGAATCTTTGGGAATGCCTGGAAATTATGCACGGCAGAGAAGGAAACTCCTATCAGTAATGAGTCTCTGCTAAAAGATCGCCCATCAGAAATGGTGCAGTTCCAGATGCTGTAAATTATATAAAATTATGTACAGATGGTCAATTTGCTGGCCCAGCTCTATTTTATTTCTGTACCAATAATCATATGCCTACATTTAGAGTATGGCATTTGGAAAAACGTAATAGGCAGGAGGGGACATCTGGAAAAGTGTCAGTGCTCCTCCTTTATTCTACATGAGATAAGGGAGCAGAGAAATTATTTAGGGAACTTTTGAATTATGTCAAGTTAGTTTCACTGCTAGGAAATAAGCAAAAGGGAATAATTCACTGATTTATTTTAAAGCTTTTGTTTCATATCTTTAAATGTATTAACATTTTAACCTGCCTAATAAGAAATATCCTCTGGGAAAGTTATGCAAAATTTATATATAGAATGCCACTTTTCTGTTGAAACAATCTGAAAGTTTACCATTTTAGAAAAATCCTCCTAAAACTATAGCAATAGCAATAGCAGTTAGACTTATATACCGCTTCATAGGGCTTTCAGCCCTCTCTAAGCGGTTTACAGAGTCAGCATATTGCCCCCAACAACAATCCGGGTCCTCATTTTACCCACCTCGGAAGGATGGAAAGCTGAGTCAACCCTGAGCCGGTGAGATTTGAACAGTCGAACTGCAGAACTGCAGTCAGCTGAAGTAGCCTGCAGTGCTGCATTTAACCACTGCGCCACCTCGGCTCTTCTCAACTATGGTGTGGCATAGGGACAAAGATGGAGTAATCTAAAAGCAAAATCAGAAAAGTAGTTCAATTAAAATAGAAGCTACTATCAATTCAAATTCATTATTGGCTCATCACCTTAATGCATGGATCTGCTACACTGGCCTGAAGAGTATAAAATACTCCTGTGTTTAAGGTCCATGCATTTGAGAAGTTCTCTTTCTCATAATTACCCACCTCACTTCCAGAATTCATACAGAATGACTTTGTTTATACTCTCTTTAATCACATTAATAATAGCAATAGCAATAGCAGTTAGACTTATATACCGCTTCATAGGGCTTTCAGCCCTCTCTAAGAATCAGCATATTGCCCCCAACAACAATCCGGGTCCTCATTTTACCCACCTCGGAAGGATGGAAGGCTGAGTCAACCTTGAGCCGGTGAGATTTGAACAGCCGAACTGCTGAACTGCAGTCAGCTGAAGTAACCTGCAGTGCTGCATTTAACCACTGTGCCACCTCGGCTCTATAATATAGTTGGGGGTGGGAATGAATGAATCTATAAAGCTCATTACAGCTTTAGTATTGATTTTTATATTGTTTTATATTGTTAAATTGAACTTGACCATTTATTTTTGCCTTTTTATGGTTTTATTTTAAAACTAACACTGCTTAAATATTTGTTAGCGTTTTTTAAAATATTCCCCAAGCAATTGTTTTGTGTTTATATTTTGAGGGGAAGATATTAAATTGCAAAGTTCAGGGAAAGAAGCCTTTCTCCACAGGCTATTTATTTCAGAAATAGCAGAATTGACAAACTTGGGTGAAATGGGAATCAATCAAATGTCTCGCTCATCTCGGTGATAGCCCTGTAAATACTACATCGGGCTCTGAAAACTTTCTGCGATGCTATATGCATCAGTTGCAAAAAGAATTGGCTGATATTTTATGATTGCCTAAAAGGAAAAAGGGAAAAAAGTACTCGGACAGAGTATGGTAATAATCATAAAACTTTAACATAATAAATCTCCACTCTAAACTTACATAGTACACATTTTACCATAACTCTCAGGACCTATACTCTGAAACAGTGGTGGGTTTCAAAAAATTTGGAACCTACTCTGTGGGTGTGGCCTCCTTTGTGGGAGTGGCTTGCTGGCCATGTGACCTGGTGGGAGTGGCTCTCTTCCTTCCTTTTGTCTCTCTGTCCCTTTTTTCTTTTTTTCTTTCATCTCTCACTCTTTTTCTTTTTTCTTTCTTTCTTTCTTTCTTTCTTTCTTTCTTTCTTTCTTTCTTTTCTTTCTTTCTTCCTTCCTTCCTTTCTTTCTCTCTCTCTCTCTCTGCTCTCTCTCTCTCTTCTCTCTCCTCTCTCTCTGTGTGTGTGTGTGTGGTGTGTGGCAGTGGTGGGTTTCAAAATTTTTTGGAACCTCTTCTGTAGGTGTGGATCTGCTTCCCGGGTCCACTGGAGAAACCTCTTCTAACCGGTTTCGGTAGATTGATGAACCGTTCTACTGAATAGGTGCGAACATGGTAGGAACCCCCGCTGCTCTGAAATTACTAGGTGCAACAGTGCAAGTTTATGGTAAAAGGTAGAGGAGAAAAATTCTGAACCATTGTATCAGTGATTCTGTCAAAGAAATATGCATACTACAAAAGCAAGTGTACTTTCCTGTGTCACGTCTAATAATAAATGTAGGAAGATGTATGTAATGCAAAATCTAGGAAGAAACACATTCCTCTGTCAATTAGATTGAAAAGTTGGAGCCCCAGTTTTCTAATGTCACCTGATATAGATTCCAGGCATTCTTTGTATATCACTTATTGTTATCATTATTATAACGTGTTAACCTCAGGTTATCTTGGCGCTCTTCGGGTGTCGTTTATATCACGGTCTGATAACGTGATAGGAAAAAAAAAATGGTGTAAATAATTGAAATTGCAACAGCTTTTCAGTCAACTTTATGTCCCTCTCCTGTTGTGGAGTTGACTCTCATCACACTTGTTCAAGAGAGCTAAGAAAGATGGAATTACAGTTCATCAGTTTCAGGCTCTTTTCAATGATCTTTGAACCACTGGTGTGCTGAATTACTGGTGTTTGGGGTTTTTTTTGGTCTTATTAACGAATTGTTACTAGAATTGTAAATATGTTTCATTACATTTGCAGGAGGAACTGATGACTTCCTCCTCCTTTGATAACCTGGAGGTCCTCCTGGATTCTTTTGGCCCAGTTCGGGACTGGTTCCAAGGATAAATGGGGGTTGCAGCAAGATTTCCGCTGCATCGCAGATCGAAAATGGACTCCACCTGGATGTATGGTTCGTATGCGCTTGATACTGGAAATTGTGAAAGGGCCTCTTGGAGAAATAAGAATAAGACAAAAAGGTTCCTTGACACTTGGAGTTCTCTGGGATTTGAACTTTCGATACCGAGCATTATAATTCTGCAGGCTATATGGCATTCTCATGGAACATATGGACATCTCTTATCTTACCCAGGCAAATCGAGGCTCTCAGGATTTGACTAATTCTGAGATCCTCACTCTGCCTTGTTTAAGACAGCAGATCAGTACAAATTGTATATTGTGACCCCTTTCACAAAGAAACACATGCATACGCTGCTTTATTTTTCTGCTCACAGCAGAAAACATAGCCATGCTCCAGCTTTGTCTTGAATATTAAATTCTGTAACTGTTCTTTATTCTATTACATTGGTAAACATGTACGTATTTAGGACTGTCTTACATATTATACACTTGCTATCCTGAGAATATGCTAGGCTTGCTGTTGTGGCCCGGCAGGAGCCGTTGGAGCTGCCGCCAGACTCCAACAGCGAGGGGTCTTATGAGTTGGCCATGGAGGAGGTGGAGGACCCTGGACAGGGTGCCGACTCCGAGCAGGGTGAGGAGAGACTGATTGGCCACCAGGTGGCGGCGGAGCCTTGGATCAGAGGGAATGTTCAGGAAAACACTTGTGAGTTGTTTCAGGATGCACGCCGTCGAAGGGCTACTCGGTGGCAAGAACAACTGAGTAATTGTAGGAGATGATTACACTTAGCTGATGCTTATTAAGATCCTCTCCTGATTATAAAAGAGACTGTTTGTGCCACGCCCTTTTGCAGAAGTCAACATTCACGATTCAGAGAAACCAACTTGGTTTGCTGTGAGAGCTTGTTTAAACCAATTGGGAGAAGTGGTTTGCTGTGAGAGTTTGTTTGCATTGCCAAGTTTTGTAGGACTTGCTGCCAGAGTGCTTATCTCTTTGTTTATTTTGGGCTTGCAGCCAACGAGAGTCTTGACTGATTAAAAGTATTCTTATTTACGTTTGTTTGTGGCTTTTGTTCCTGGACAGAGAAGGGGGGTCAGAACGCTTGCTATCCCAAGAATCTAGTTACATTTACATGAAGTTTGTACCATATACTTCATTCTAAGCAGAGGTAAACAACCTACAGGATGGAGGACATAAGGACCAGCCTATGGCCAAAATATGTGGCCATCAACATAAGTTCAAAAAGCTCTTGCCCTCCATCCTGTAGGTGTTCACCTCTGCTTAGAATGAATTGCAAAGAGGATACAAAATGCATGGTGCAAACGTAATATAAATGTAACTTGAAATAGTGTCCTTTATATAATGCTTTTTCTTTAGATCAAGGTTATTCACCTTAGTCTTAAGTTCAGCCTTCCAATAAGAGCTTTCTTTTCCTTCCCTGCTAGGATAAGAGGGGGGGGGACATATACTATGAGTTAGATTTCAACGTAATGCGATTTCACATGTATACTGTTTCTCTTTAATTTCTCCGTAAAAATAGGACAAGCTGAACATTGACGTATAGTAGAAATACACCAAGGGAGGAGGAGTGGGGGTAGAAGGAAAAGGGGTAGAGAGGGCGGGAGAGATGGGAGGGAGGGTGAGAAGGAAGGGAGGGAGTGGACTGGGAGAGGTGGTAGAAGGGGACGGGAAGTAGGGTAGAGGGGAATGATTGGAGGGAAGAGAGTAAGTTGGATGGGGTGTGGAAGAAAGAGGTGTATGGAGAGCGGAAGAGGTATATGGTTCTATTTGAGTTTGAGTTTGAGTTTGTATTTTATTTATATTCTGGGGGTAGTTGTTGACAAGAGGAACTGCTGTGATTATGTTGTATGGTCCCGGTTATGCACAGTATATATGTGACTGTATGAAAATGAAAAATGGAAATAAAAACATTTTAACAATGAAGATGGAAGATACTGTAGCAGAAAATGAGACAAGACCGGCTTTTTGTCAGAGGGAGAGGTTATTTGCGCAAAGGTTCAGTAGCGATTGATCAAGCAAATCTGAACCCCGAAAGGCAGTTGTTTACAGTCTTTTATACTTTTAGCCAACATACCGATCATCCCAAAGTACTGGCCTTTCTGTGTCATGTAGACCTCATCTACAATCTTCCAAAGGCAGAACAGGACATTCATTACTCATATTACCTCCCCACAGGGGTATTGGTACAAATATCTCTGTTTCATTTGTTTTAGTTAGGTGAAGCCAACAGAACACTAATCTTAAGGTAATCATTCCTTTTTCCCCATTCCACATGGTAAGGAAGCTTTTAATACCCAAATAATCTGTCTAGTTGTTCAAATTCTCTTTAATACTGTTAGAAAGAGAACAAAATGAAATTGAGGAAACTTGAGTGTGTCGAAAGAAAAGGAAAAAGGAGGGGAATAGTAATGACAGAAGATAAAGAACTTTGCTCTTGAATCGCCCCTGATTCAAACCTCCCCCTCTATTATTTCTTTGCAGCAAGTGTTCATGCGGAGGAATACTCTTGTTCTCCTCTGCCTCCAAAGAAAGTTTAAAGGCCCTGATCTACATAGGACAGTAATGGCAAACCTTTTCAGCACCCAATGCCCAAACCGGAATGTGTGTGCATGTGTGTGCATGTGCCGCAGTGCCCAAACCCAAAGACCAGCTGCACATGCATGCCTGGTTTTTGGCCATTTCAGGCTGTTTTCAGGGTTTTTTTTTCCGGGTTATTTCATGCTCTTTTGGCCTCAAACGACCGGAAAACTGCCTGTTTTTTGGCTGTTTGGGGGGCATTTTGTGGCACCCACAAAAACCAGCTGTGCATGTGAGCACTGGAAACCAGAAGAGCAGCTGGCAATAGCGTGCGTGCCCACAGAGAGGGCATGTGTGCCATAGGTTTGCCATTACGGATATAAAGGCAAAGGAAATCTAATATTTCTCTCTCCAGCGACTTTGCCAAATTGTTCTGTTTCCCACTCAACCACCCAGTTAAAGAAATGGGTGGAGGGGGAGCCTCCATTAATTTATTTTTAGAGTAAAGAAAACCTAAAAAGAAGCTGCCTGCTATATAATTAACATAGGGGGTTTGATGCTCTCTATGCACCTGGCAGGAAGAAGCATTTATACTTCGCATCCTAATGTGTGTATTTGCATGATAAGGATGTGGCAAACATCTGTTCGTGTGCTTGCAGTTTACATTTGCAGTAGATGTATTTTTAATCTACAAAGGGATCTTTCAATGAATGTAAAGTGACTTGAGAATGGGTGATTCATTTCTTTATTAGCATAATATGTTTCAGTTTTGTTTAACCATTAGAAAAAAAATGTTCTGGAGTTCCAGAGACTGTGTCCTTTGTACAATGCTTCTCTTTAGATCAAGGTTTATTTCTCTGTTCTACTACATGACCTTAAAATGCGTGGCACGACAAAACCTCGCTCGACTAAGCCGCACCCGATTAAACCACGTCGCTGACGTCATCAACAGGGCGACAACAGCGAGCGCGGAGAAAGAAGGGTGCTTTAAATAGCGCTTTGAAAGCAAGCCGATTCAACTTAAGGTAAGGGTTAGCTTTAGGGTTAGCTTTAGGGTTAGCTTTAGGGTTAGGTTAAGGGTTAGGGTTAGGGTTAGGTTAAGGGTTAGGGTTAGGTTTAGGGTTAGGTTAAGGGTTAGGGTTAGGGTTAGGTTAAGGGTTAGGGTTAGGGGGGTTAGGTTTAGGTTTAGGGGTTAATTTTAGGTTTAGCGTTTACAGCGTGCTTCTGTCTCCGCGCTGTTGTCGCCCTGTTGATGACGTCAGCTACGTGGTTTCGTCAAGCGCGGTTTTGTCGAACGCAGTTTTGTGGTGGAACCCTTAAAATGATAGGAAGACTACAGAATGCAAAATGGAGTACAGTCCAGATTGAGGACACTTTGTCATCAGAGGCAAGGAATATATATACTGTAGATTACCATGCATAGTCTACAAATCCTTATCATTCAGATTTGGATAAGGGGTTATGTAGTGCTCGAATAGAATCCCTGGTGGAGAAGCCTTTTACGAGTATCTTCTTTTTTCCCTTTATAGAAATTCATATGATTTTATTGTATGCTAGAAAGCATCGTGCTTTAGGTGGTAACCTATGAATTCAAATGTCTACCAATCCATTAAAAAAATAGCCTGTTTGCAGTATAAGGGGTTTTGCAAAGTGAATGTATTAAAAAAATAAATAAAAGTGATTTGGAATAAAACTGAAGAAAGGGATTTCTGGAAGGAATATTGTAGACTTTTGGATAGGTACAATTGTGTTATATTAAGCCGTAGAATTGAAACAAATTCTATAAATGCTATGAGGAAAAAAATTTATAAAAGAAATCATAAATGTTACGAGAATATTGAAGAATTGTTAAAATGGCAAATCTAACAAAAAAAAAAATATGGGTGTAATTTTGACACAGATTGGCTACATGGCTTGTTTAATGTTGTGGAAAGCCTGCAACTGTGCCTAACCATTGGGAGAATGCAGTTATTGTTCCCTTTTAAATAGCAAGAGTAAATGCAAAAACTACAGGTGAGTTAGTTCCTGCGTGTGCCTGAGAATATGTTTAGCAGAATTTTGATTTAATGAATAACATTGGAAAAGAAGATACGTATGGGAATTGCTTTCCAGCTTGATGCTGAGCAAGTGGTATACAGATCAGCTTGTTGCTCTTCAGCAATTATTGAGAAACATATGAATGTGAGGAAAATATAATAAATATTTATTGATTTGGAGAAGTGCATAGTAAAGAGAATACACATGAACTATGCAGTGTTTTGCATGAATATGGAATTGAAGATTGGTTCTTGGCATAAATTGATCAGTATTAGTAAAATATATGGGAGACAGAGAAGACACATAACACCAGTGGGTGCAGATCTGAGAGCACAGCACAACAAACTCCCAAAATATGAACCAATCACCTTCCCAGTAGTAGACATGCAACAGTGGGTCAAGAATATGAAGAGCTGGACAGCACGTGGCCCAGACATAATTCATAGTGTCTAAAGAAACTAACAGCTATGCATGAATGCCTAGAAGTATAGATGAACCAGCTGCTAACAGCAGAATCCCACCCAGACTGACACAAAAGGACAGTGGTGATCATGAAAGACCATGAATGAAAGAAGGGAACAGCACTGTCCAATTACCAACCAATAACCTTCCTCCCTACAACATGAAAGGTCCTCTCAAGCATCATAATCATCAAGCTCACACATTAGGAACAACAGAGAGGTTCAAAGCATCATTTGTTCATAGATACAGAAGTTGGCCAAGACTCAAGGTCTAGACAAACCACTCTGATCACAACCTGGCTTAACTACAGGACAGCCTATGACTCAGTGCCACACACATGGATCTTTCATGCCTGGCTCCACACAGAGTCAACAGAACACAAAGGACCTTCCTCGAGAATATAATGGGAGTATGGAAGACAACTGGAAGTCAACTCAAAACAGTTCACACAAGTGACCATCAACTGCAATACATACAAAGGTGATGCACTGTCCCTACTGTTGTTTTGCATAGACCTGAACCTTCTTCACCCAAATAATCACTGGATTGGACTGGATTGACATTTAAGAGTACAACTACTGTGAGCCACCTCCTCTACAAGGAAGACATCAAACTGTATGCTAAGAATAATCAAGACATCTACTTGATCTATAGTGAAGACATTAGGATTGGAGAAATGTGGCTGGATGGTAATTAAGAGAGGGGAGGTAGTTAAGACTGATGAAGTAGAACTATCAGTGAGCCACATAATAGACACACCGATCAGCTAGAAGTAGGTACTTATGTTAGGATAAATGTAAGTTGAATGCATTGAAAAGCTATGCATGTGATAGAAGAAATAACGGAATCAAGAATGAATGAATAATAAATGAATGTTGACTGAATATAGAAGTTAACCAGTATAAAAAGGGTTGTTTAGGTGGTTTGGTTATATATAGAGAAGAATGAAGATCAGATTGCATGGTTAATGTTTAAGTTTTAGTTTAGTTTAGTTTTATTGGTTTTGTATGCCGCCCACTCCCGAAGGACTCTGGGCGGCTTACAATAAAACAGGGAGAGGGGATAAATAAGACAATACAAGACAATACAACACTTTAAAAATATAGCAACATTCACAATTGAAGTGGGGCCGGATACTTCAACAGCCCCCAGCTTGCCAGAACAGCCAGGACTTAGTAGCTTTACGGAAGGCCGGGAGGGTAGTAAGGGTCCGGATCTCCACGGGGAGCTCGTTCCAGAGGGCCGGAGCAGCAACAGAGAAGGCTCTCCCCGGGGGATCGCCAGCCGACATTGGCTGGCAGATGGAATCCGGAGAAGGCCAAGCCTGTGCGATCGAATCGGTCTTTGGGAGGTAATTGGCAGGAGGCGGTCTCTCAGGTACCCAGGTCTGATGCCATGCAGGGCTTTATAAGTAACGATTAGCACCTTGAAGCGTGTCCGGAGACCAATGGGCAGCCAGTGCAGCTCGCGGAGGATAGGTGTAACGTGGGTGTACCTAGGAAAGGAAGGAAGCGTGAATAAGTCCAGGAATAGGGAGACTGAGAATGTCTTAATTGGATGGAGCTTATAAGATCCTCCAGGAAAGAAAACTGAGAACCTACAAAACATGAAAAGTTGCATGGATCATTGCACTGAACTATGAAAGGAAAGTTGTAGGATAACCACTGCGGGCTAGGCATCTTTTAATTCTAAGCTTTATAAATTCTACATGTTGCATTAGCCGAGATTACTTCTTACGGGAACAAGAGAGCGTCTGTGCTTATACAGAGTACCATTGAAGAATTGTGGATCAGAAAATGTCAATGCTTTCCTCAAGTTTTGGCTTTGGTATTCTCCTAGTAAGCAGTAACATGGGGACTGAACCAAGAAATTAATTCTTTCTCTAGAGTGTACACTCCTTCCTTGCCTGTCTTTGTGCATCTGCCAATTTCATTTCTTACGAGGAAATACATGCTAAGTGCTTTGTGGCAGATGTTCCCTTCATCCACCTCTGCACTGTATCTCATTGACTCACAGCACATCTTCCTGCCCCCCCCCCCCTTTTGCACCAGGGCTGGCATGAGAAATAGGTGGAAAGCAATCCATCTGCTTCATACTCTGGCTGTGAAGCTGTTGAATCTGTCTTAGTGCTGACATTTTCCCTTTTCACCTGCTTTTGTGCTGGGAGAGGCATTATGCCAAAGATGGATGTGTAAAAGAATTAGTGAAGAGCTCAGCAAATGGAAATTTTTACACAGCTACCTCTAAAATAGCTGCTGAGAGATTCTGTGCTGACAGCAGCAGAAGTATGGATTAAGAGGAGGAATCTATGCGTAGAATTCCTTTCTCTGTAGCCTTCAAGCTAGACAACACGCAAAATTACAATATTTAGTAATAATTCATATATTCGTGCACACAACATTCTTAACATTATAGTTTGCTTCATAATGCAGATATATAATAGGCAAGTACACACCCTAAGCTGATAATGTATCATCATTTTAGTTAGTAGCAGATAGTTTTAAACTAATTGATATACATTTTAAACTATGTAATTAATATTAGGGATATACAGAATGATACATTTATAAAAACCTCTTGGCTTTTGTTCCTTAAATCCATGAAGTAATACATGTTGCTATTGTAGCCAAATCTTATAAAGTAATTCAATGATCATTGTTGCTATCTGAAGATGAAAATTTATGATTGGAGTCGGGGTGCAGAATTGAGTTTTGGAAAATTTGCAGTCTCACAGTTGGGCATATAATTTAGCTGTATTTCATTTTTCATTTAAGCATAGATTGAATGCATTTTGCAAACATTCTTGTGTTTGGCTTAATAGTGGAATGCCTTCCCTCTTGCAATTTCTCACCCTTTAATTGTATGAAAACGGTCTGGAAACTCCTCGCTTGTTTAAGCCTTTCCCAACAAGAGCAGTTTTGGGTTAAAAAAGAAAATCAAAGCCTCTCTAAGCATAGAGAATTGGAAAGTGAACTATTGTATTATGCTATGATATAATCAATCATGTGCATTTAAACTTGTGTACTTTTCACAAATATCTCCCTTTGTACCTATGAGGTGTGTATATGTGTGTACACACAACACACACAAATCTTACCCAGTGGTGGGATTCAAATAATTTACCAACCAGTTATCTGCCCTAATGACCAGCTGGTAGGCGGAGCTCGATGGTCATGTGATCATGTGGCCATGGCCAAGTTAATGTCACTCAGGTCGATGGGCACTTCGCCTTAGTTGTTACAATGGTAATAAGGGTTAAGGAGAGGCAGTTTCTGTAAGCAGGGCAATAAAGATGAGGCTAGAAACAACACCAGAATGTTTCCTTCCTGCCTTCCTTACAGGATTAGCCCCGTAAAGTGGGAAAAAACAAAAGATTTCTTCCAACAACCGGTTCTCCGAACTGCTTAGAAAGTTACCAACCGTTCCCGAATAGGTGCGAACTGGCTGAATCCCACCACTGATCTTACCTATTTATCTTAAAGGCCGGAATGTTTTGTTCATGCATTGTTCTTGAAGGGGATGGGCATACATTACTTTATATGCAGGAGGCCCATAGTTTAATCTCGGGTATCTTTAGCGAGAACAAAAAAGGCCTTCGGTGGCCTCACGTTTGGAACCTTGAAGATTTAAGCCAGTCAATGTAAATAATACCAAGCAAGAATGGCTAAGAATTTCCTTTGAGATGCCTGAGTTTATCTTATAGAAAGATCTTGAAACTGAACACAAAGAAAAGAAAAAGAAAATTACACGTGAGAGAAAGCAGAACTGGCAGACCTGTTCATCCCAGTGCTAATCTATAATTATAATTTCCAATGTGTCTTTGTGAGGTAGAAATATGCATGGAAGATGTGACAAGACGTATAAATAATACATCTAATATAGAAATCATGGTCTTGAACAGTCAACGTATTATATCTGAAAATCTTAAATCCTGTTCTCTTGAGTTTCAATGCTGGTGTGCTGCAATGAGATAAAGCAAGCAATTTATTAAGACAATAAGTAAACATATATAGTATACTAGAAGTGCAACACCGAAATATTCACACACAGTCAAGTGTGTGCGTGTGTCTTGTGTATTTCTAATATTATATGATTTACATGTTTTTTTAAACTATTGAACTTTGTATAAATGAGACTCCTATTTCATAAATATTTATCCATACAAAATCTATGTACATATGGCAGTCCACTCACAGGTAGCAATGTAATCAGGCCTCCACTCCATTGAGTAAATGGGGCCATACATTAACCTTTCCAGTGCCGGATTTAGATGAAGAGCCCTAGGCTATTCCACTTATGAGGCCCTTTCACCTCCCATTTTTAAGTTTGTAAATTACATGAGAGACAATAAAATACATCATTACTGTGATTATATCAATATATATCAAGATATATGGCCTCCCGACGGAGGGCGGCTCTGCTCTGTGGCAAAGGCAGCGAGGCCAGCCGCCTCCCTGCTGCGCTCAGCTGCCCGGCTCGGCCCCTCGCCCTCACCTGCCTGGCCGCTGGTGGGCTCCGCGTCGACAGGGCGGCTACTAGGAGCGGTCGCGCCTCTCCCCTGACCGCCGGTGCCGGGAACGTGGGCGGGCTCCCCAACTGCCGCGGCACTGGAATGATCTTAACCAATACATTTTTATGTTTGTTTATTAGTCATATGCGTAGAATTTCTCCTTATTCTCGGTTCAGTGTTTTAGTGTTCACTGTTTTTAGAATAGTGTAATTTTAATTTTGCTAACAATTTGAATGTAGGCCCCTCTTGATCTTGAGGCCCTAGGCTGAAGCCTAGTTAGCCTATAGGAAAATCCGGCTCTGAACCTTTCCAATGTTGCAATATCACTCTTATAGCTATAGTAAGAGAATCCATTATTTGTCTTAATTGTCAAACTCCATGAAATGGGTGTTTAATTGAAGGAGAGGAAGGGGAGGAGGGAGGGAAGAGACTACAATAACATATAAATAAAATACAGGTAGTCCTGGACATTTGTTTAGTGATTGTTCAAAGTTACAACAGCACTGAAAAAGGGACGTATAATTGTTCCTCGTACTTAAACATTCACAGCATCCCTACAGTTGTGATCAAAATTTGGGCACTTGGCAACCAGCATATATTTAAGATGGTTGCGGCATCAAGAGAACATGTGATCACCATTTGAGACCTTCACAGCTGGCTTCCAACATGCAAAGTCAAAGGGGGAAGTCAGATTTGTTTAACAACCATATGGTTCATTCAACAACTTCAATGATTCGCTTAACAACTGTGGCAAAAAAAAGTTTATAAATTTAACAAAGTCACTTAACAACCTCCTTGCTTAGCACCAGAAATTCTGGTCTCAATTGTAGTTGGAAGTTGAGGACTACCATGTTTTCCCAAAAATAAGACAGGTCTTATTTTCTTTTGACCCCCCCCCTGAAATAAGCATTTGGTGTTATTTTGGGGAGGTCTTATTATTTCTGAGGTACAGGAGGTGGCAAGCATGGTTACCTGTTGTGACTCAGCAGATGTCTTCTGTGAGTCTTTTCAGGATGCAAGATTAACACTGCAGCTGGGGCTCGTGAGTGGCGTGTTCTGGGGATAAAAGGACGGATGGTGCCACGCCCTGGTTGCAGGAGTCAACGTTCCTTGGTTCGTTCAACATTGATTGATCATCAGTCGTGGTTTATGTAAGATACACTTGGAGAAGTGCTTTGTTTCCTGTAACCCTGATTCAAGGCTACACTTGGAGAAGTGCATTGCTTGTAAGAGTTATTGTGTATTCTGTTATCTGCTTGAAAGAGACTTATTTCTGTTTATTTTTGGGCTCGCAGGCAATCCGAGCTGAGAACTGATAAAGAGAGTTCCTTTTAAGTTTGTCTTCTTGCCGTTTGTTAACAAGCCGAGAAGGGGGGACAGAACAGTTACCTCATGACTGTTGCTGTGTTGCAATATTTTTGGGGATGGCTTATTTTTGAGGGAGGTCTTACTTTAGCACAAAAGCGCTGATTGGGTTTATTATCCAGGAAGGTCTTATTTTCAGGGAAACAGGGTGCCGTAATGTAATATCCAAAAAAAAGATTCAATCCATTTTTCCATGCTAAATTGATTTTATGAAGAAAGCAAACATTAAAAATTGGGGGGAAATGGTGATAAGGAAAATTTGGATGAAGGTGGAGATATTGACGTTGGCTCAATTGATAAATGATGAAGATGAATTTTTTAATATACACTCTGCTAAGAAACAAATATGATCTATCAGATGTAGTTCAGTGAAAATATTTAAGCTGCAATATTCTTAACATTATTTGGGTCAGTAGCATTTTCAATTTCTGAGATACCCAAGATATTAGAACAAGCGATTAAAAGTTTTTTTTTTAAAAAAACTCCTATTATTTCCTCTAGGTCTTTGTTACTGATAAATCAATTTTATAGGCAGATGAGTAGAATGAAGAATAAAGTTCTTACATTGCCTAGACCCTAGACAAATGGGAGAGTGTCTTAACTTCTATACTTAGAATGTCAACAAATCTTAACCTATGGCTTGTATCAAAAAATAATATATAGAATTTATCGCACTCTATAACATCTGCATAGAAAAGGATTGCCTAGAACAGCATTTTATTGGAGATGAAATATGAAAGATGCTTCTTTAAGACACAATTTTCTACAATATCCTATACTTACTAAATTTTGGGGAAAAGTAGAGGTCTGTATAAATGTGACTGTGCAACAAAACTACAATTTTCAGAGGATATTTCTGTTTCTCTTGAATTACCATGCCAACAGGTTTGGTACTAAGGAATTGGCAAGACTGCTGAGAAATAGCATATGGGAAGGAAACAAATGTGAAAAATAGGGATCCATATTGCAGCTTTCCTTAACCTGCTTTCCTTCAGATGAATTGGGCTACAAATCCCGAGATTGGAATATTGTAGAAAGGTGTGAACTTAGAAAGGATGCAGAAAATTGCCATTCTTGGAATTTTCTGCTGATGACTCACAATAATGTTTGACTGAGTTAAACACTAAATCAACATGGAAGGATATTAATTCATTTTAATTCGTTAGATTGTGCTCAAGGCAGTTTGTTTTTTTATACCAATGTATATACAAACATACTTGTACAAATGCAAATATATTCAAAGCAAACACACACACACATATATACACACACACTACTACTACTCTTTCCTCCCATAAAAATAACCCTGACTGTCCCAAGCCACCCAGTCTGCTTCCAACTCTGAGGACTGACCTAAATTTTCATCTCTTGAGTCCTAATTCTACATCATAACCACTAGATCATACTGACTGTCAAACTGAAAAAGGTAACCAAAGGGGGCTGAAAGGGAAGGAGCACCCAGTTATCTATTCTGTAAGAAAGTAATTCCGTAAGCATGGAATTATAAAACTCCATTTGGGTTTATGTGAAATACATTGTGAAGACCGTGACCCGTCAAAAGCGCGAACGTCATAAGCGCGCCAACAACACTGCGGCGCTAAAACCGCGATTTCAAAATTGCGCCGACAATAGCACGCCGACAACAGCACGCCGACAGAAGCGCGATTTCATTTAAGGTAAGATTTACAGTTAGGGTTAGGGTTAGGTTTAGGGTTAGGTTGGGGGTTAGGTTGAGGGTTACGTTACAGCGCGCTTCTGTCAGCGTGCTTTTGTCGGCGCGCTTTAGGGCTAATTAGTCGCTCATTCGTCGCACGGTTTTGTCACCGCGCTTTAGACATCGCGGTTTAGTCAGGCGCACTTTTGTTGTGCGCGCATTTGTGGTGGAACCATGAAGACAAGCCAAACATATTTAGTCTAACAGCAATACGAGGGAGCTTGTCAGGTGGTGATGAAACTTTCCTAAAAGGGATCCAGGAGATGGTCTTTCTGGATTTTAGTGTGGAATAAATTGTGGTGCTACAGGTTTCTCAACCTTGGCGGTTTTAAGATGTATGAACTTCAACTTCCAGAAATCCCCAGCCAACATGAGTAGAAGTTCACACATCTTAAAGCTGCCGCTGTTAAGAAACATTGCTGTAAGGAATAAACTAGCAGAAAAAACAAGGCCACCAATCTCTCCCAGCAAGCTCACGCCGGTAAATTACTGCAATTATAGTATAGTTAACACATGGTTTTGTGTCTGGCATACAAGGGAAAGCTGAGACAACATCACATCAAGGCGCGGATTTTATATTTTTACCTGTGCAAGCTGAGCTTGCAATTCACTTGTGAATTCTCCTGCCAAAGACCTGTATCACTTAATAGGAAGTATTGCAAAAGCATTCCTATAAAAAAGATTATTCTTGTTTCTGTGATTTTCTAAGCCCTTGTAAGTCATGAGTTGCAAAGGAGAGGAACAGGAAAAAGGGAAAGGCAGAAGAAGGGGGGAAGGTTAAAAAGGAGGAAGAGAAAGGAGAGAAGGGAAGGGAGAGGTGGAAAGAAGGAAGAAGAGAAGAAAGTGGGATAGGAAGGAGGGAGGGAAGAAGGTAGGGAAGCAAGGAGGAAAGAGGGAGGGAAGGAAGGAGAGAAGGAGAGTAGATAGGAAGGAAGGAAGAAGGGAAGAAAGGAGGAATTTAAGAGAAAAGGAAGGAAGGAGGAAAAGGAGGGAAGGTATGAGAGAAGGAGGGGGAGATGGAGAGAGGAAAGGGAGGGGGAAGGAAAGGAGAAAAGGAGAAAAGGAAAGAGGGAAGGAGAGGGAGGAGGGAAGGAAGGGGAGTGGAAAGAAGAAACAAGGGAATGAAAGAGGGAGGAGGAAGAAGATACTAACCTTTGATGTCTATAATGATTTGATATTATGGGAATGTCTCGAAACGTAGTCAAATGTAAAGTAAAACAGTGGATGTTGTATTGTCTTTTACCAGCTATTGGTTGTTGTATTTTTCTTTTACTAATAAAAATACTTTAAAAATTTTTTTTAAAAAAGAAATCAATTAATTAGTAGAAAACACACATATACTCAAGTCTCTTTTGTCCACCCCTTACTTTGAAGCACATCCTGTCAGCCAGATGGGAAGTCACTCTGATGAGGATGGGTGCTGGGCTGGATTCCTAGACGCCTCATTTGCTTGTTTACCATCGCCCCCAAACATCTGGGCCTTCCCATTGACTGCTGGCATTATGCAAACATTTAGAATTCTCCTGTGCGTAGCCATTCCAGCTGGCATGGATGGAGGAGGAGCAACATGGGGCAGAATGAGACTCTAGTGAGCTACGGGGGACCGTTTGTTCTGGAAATTGCAGAATTCATGTCATTGAGCAACCTGTGTCTTATTGTGTGAGTTTTCATCACCAGGATCACAAGGGGGAAAAAAACATTTCGGATGGAAATCCTCTGTTAAATCCACATGCACCAAAGAGAAGAAAAGGAGGGGGGTGGAGAAAGCCTGCAGCTCTTCCTACTTTATCCTACAAAATGTCCCACTTGAAAGCCAAGCCTTATTGATGGGATTATCAGTCAGCTTTATAGCCCTTTAATTCACTTCAGTTGGACTTGTTTATGGGTTGGGCAATTTCAAAACTAAAGCAAGTTGAAAAAGTAGTTTCTGCTTAATGAGAGCCTCTGGATCTCGTCTATTCATGGCTGAGTGTATAAGCCAGAGTGGCTGCGTAGCCCGAGGCAGCACCTAGTTCGTAGTTCTCCGCAAACACATCTTCCTCTTGAAAATGACCGGAGGGAATAGTGTGCTGGCTCTGACTGTTAATCACCTGGTTGGTGTTGATGTATACTTGAAGTTATACATTTTAATAATGGTTGCAGAAACTGTAAAGATGAAAAGGAAGAGATTTTTGCAACAGGAAGTGCAACGCAGATTATAAGATGAAAGTGTGAATGATGCTGTGGAATTAAGATTCCACAGATTCATGGTATTGGATCTGGGTACTTGAGAGACCGCCTACTGCCAATTACCTCCACTAGACCAATTAGATCCCACAGACTAGGCCTCCTCCGAATTCCATCAGCCGGCCAGTGTCGACTGGCGACTACCCAGAGGAGGGCCTTCTCTGTGGCTGCTCCGACTCTCTGGAGCGAACTCCCCGTGGAGATTCGTACCCTCACCACCCTCCAGGCCTTCCGCATAGCCCTTAAAACCTGGCTGTTCCGACAGGCCTAGGGCTAAAGACTCGCTGCCCCACTTCAAATGGTGATTGTTGTGCTTTTAATAATGTATGGTTTTTATGTTTTTTGTAACTCTGTTTGTTTTTCCCCTCCCTTTTTGCGTTGTGAGCTGCTCTGAGTCCCTTCAGGGAAAAGGGCGGCATACAAATAAATTAAATGAAATGAAATGAAATGAAATGAAATTAAAGAGCAGAAATTGGCTGTAAAGTTTGCAAGAAGCTACCCCAAATCTCAGTGCTAAGATGAAACGTTGTCACTAATTCAGTTTTTCTCCTCACTGTATGAACTGAGCATGTGGAACAAGCAATGCAGTTACAACCCTTGTGATGTTCTGTTGGGGTGACGGACCCTTTTGTGTACTGTGCAGTGCTCCGCATAAAATCTATGCTCACCAGGTTCATGTTGCTATTCTTCTTCCTCCGCTAGTGTCCCCCCGGCCTCAGCCCCATGAAAGATGGCACGGGCTGCTACGATCGCCACATAGGAGTGGACTGTTCAGATGGATTCAATGGCGGTTGTGAACAACTCTGTCTACAACATATGATGCCGTTACCCGAAGACCCTTCTTTGTACAATATACTGATGTTTTGTGGGTGAGTTCCACAAACATTTCTGGGATCCTCTACAGTGAGACCTTACTCCAAACCAGTGGTGGGATTCAGCCGGTTCGGTCCTATCGGGAGAACGGTTGCTAACTTTCTAAGCAGTTCAGAGAACCGGTTGTTGGAAGAAATCTCCTTTTGTTTTTTCCCACTTTACGGGGCTAATCCTGTAAGGAAGGCAGGAAGGAAGCATTCTAGTGTTGTTTCTAGCCTCTTCTTTGTTGCCCTGCTTACAGAAACTGCCTCTCCGGTTAACCCTTATTACATTGTCACAGCTAAGGCGAA
Organism: Thamnophis elegans; assembly: GCF_009769535.1. Classification (NCBI taxonomy): domain Eukaryota; kingdom Metazoa; phylum Chordata; class Lepidosauria; order Squamata; family Natricidae; genus Thamnophis; species Thamnophis elegans. The sequence continues at coordinate 10,195,991 of NC_045551.1, forward strand.
GCGCCCATCGAACTGAGTGACGTTGTTGGCCACACCCACACGGTCACATGAGAACCGACCCCCACCTACCCAGCTGGTCATTAGGGCAGAGAACCGGTTGTTAAATTCTTTGAATCCCACCACTGCTCCAAACCATACCAGACAGACATATAAGACTAAGACACACAGAGACACACACACGCTTTTCAATTTCTATATTTGCGTACATGATGGTAGCACATTTGTAGCAAATATGTTATTTCAAGGTTGCTTTATAGTGCCTTTCCTTTCACTGCTACTCATACTCATTTCAAAATAACGAATTCCTGACTATTCGATGTAATAATACCGTAAGTTTAATATTCAAGATTGTCGGGGGGAAAAAAGTTAAGGTGGCAGCTGTGATAGTGCAATTAAAATTATGGGTTGCAGGTAGAGCTTTAATTACACTGTTGTGACTGCCATCTTGATTTTTTTTTATACTATTCCCTGTGGATCCTTGTTACTATTTAAATCTTGTCTAACTATTGCTTTCTGTTCTATAATGTGATATCTGAATAATAAGTATTCCTTCCTGGAGAAGTCTGCCAAATGTAGCCCATACCAATGAATATATGACAATGGTTGTCTTTAAACTTTTTATACATTTCATGTATGCTCTCTTGACTGCAGGAATAAGTATATATAGCATGGGTCATGTGTTGGAGTATACACGTGAAGCCTTTCATTCTTTTTTCCTGGAAAAATATTAACATTTCCCAGCACTTAGATTCAATTCCTGAAAGCCCATGAGAGTATGAATGTAGCACCTATCTGTAGCCATGTACAATAATTTTGTAATTATTTTGTAATATGTAATAATTTTGTTGGTTCTCAAGCTCACACAGCTATCTCTGTAGCTGCTGTGTGATCCGAAGATACGGCTACTTTAAAGAGCTGCAGGCAGGTGCTTTAATCATAGCTTCCATGTTCTGAAATTCTTTTTGGAATGACAACCAAAATATTGCACATCACTAATATTTAACATCTTTTGTTCAATCCTATCCAGTGGTGGGTTTCAAAAATTGTTGGAACCTACTCTGTGGGTGTGGCCTCCTTTGTGGGAGTTGCTTGCCACCCATGTGACCAGATGGGAGTGGCTTGCCACCCATGTGACCGGATATGAAATTATGAATTAGTACTTAGGTCGGTCCAAGTAGCTATTCAGAAACTCTGGCATTGAAGCATGCAAATCTTAAAGTTGTCAAGTTACAAGATCCTCGCCAGTGGTGGGTTTCAAAAAAAATTTGGAACCGCTTCTGTAGGTGTGTCCTGCTTTCCGGGTCCATGGTGGAACCTCTTCTAAACGGTTCAGTATTTGACGAGCCGGTTCTACCGAATAGGTGCGAACTGGTAGGAACCCACCTCTGATCCTATCATAATATATTTGGTTGCAGTGGAAAAAAAACCTCTTATTTACCATGAAAATTTTAATAACAGGGTTCCTGATAGCAGATTAAGGAGTTGTCTTTAGCAACCAGAGTTTAAGACATTTCATGATCATTAAAAAAAAAATAGGAAACCTGTGATCCTTCAATTGTTGCTGAGTTACAGTTCACATTCTAGATTTTAGTAATTTCTTCAGTAGAGGTTTCTGCAATTAGGGATTAACAGATTTTGCCCATCTCACTCAACTGCTGTTTAGTGGTTTTGTTATTCACTTATTTTGTTCTGTCCATTTTTCAATTAACCGAGGTAATTTCTTCATTTGAAATCCACATACCAATGTTAGCATGGTTCTTTTTATCTCCATGTAAATTGGAAGGGGCATTTTAAGAAATACTCCAGCACCAGGCATTACTTGGCACAAAAGTCATACATGGAAAAGTTTTGCTGAAGGTCAGAAATGTGAAAAAGCATAGAATTAGAACTAAATATTAATATCACATGATTTTACAGATCTGTAAGAAAAGTACTGTTGTTTTTAAGCTGTGTGACCATATTTGCTATAGGTTCTTCCTTGAAGAGAAAACATTTAGAAACTCTTTAGAAATCTTGTAAACAGTTTAAATAGTTTTTCTTGTAATCATTGGCAGATGCATTGAAGATTACAAACTAGGTATGGATGGCCGATCTTGTCAGTTAATTTCGGAGTCCTGTCCAGGAGGTGCTGACTGTGAAGAGAGCCGGGAGCTGCCCATGAATCAAACCCTCTTTGGAGAAATGTTCTATGGCTACAACAATCAAACTCGTGAGTTGGCACCTGGACAGGTGCTGAAGGGGACATTCAGGTGATGATTATATTGGGGGGGGGGGGGAAGCTTGCTGTTCTGTGGGCTTCCAAGTTCTAATCTTTGCATTTTGTTTTTATCCGCACTGGGTTATTCATGGTGCTTTTACATACACTAAGCAAAATAGAAGCTCTCCCCAAAGCAACTTTCAAATTAAAATTTCCCTTCAATCCACATTAAAGATTAAACAGAAAGAAAGAAGATATGGAATTTATCAAACATGGAACTCATTCTACCAGTGGTTGGAAAAAAGGAGTGGAGATTAAGAATGCTAAGCAAAGAAAATAACCCAGACAACACGATATTTATTAAGCACTAACAAAATGTAAATAATAGAAAAATAATAAAAAAATTATTTAAAAAAAATTCCCAGATTTCCTTTGTTGCCTCAGTAAGATCTGGAATTTGACCTCAAGTGAATTTCTTTCAGAGGGTTCCACCACAAAACCGTGCCCAACTAAACCGCGTCGCTGAAGTCATCAACAGGGCGACAACAGCGCGGAGACAGAAGCACGCTGTAAACGCTAAACCTAAAATTAACCCCTAAACCTAAACCTAATCCCCTAAACCTAATCCTAAACCTAACCCTTAACCTAACCCTTAACCTAACCCTAAACCTAACCCTTAACCTAACCCTAAACCTTAACCTAACCCTAAACCTAACCCTAACCCTTAACCTAACCCTAACCCTTAACCTAACCCTAAACCTAACCCAAAAGGTAACCCTAAACCTAACCCTTACCTTAAGTTGAATCGGCTTGCTTTCAAAGCGCTATTTAAAGCGCCCTTCTTTCTCCGCGCTGGCTGTTGTTGCCCTGTTGATGATGTCAGCGACGCAGTTTAATCGGGCGCGGCTTAATCAAGCGCGGTTTTGACGGGTCATGCTTTCAGAGATGAATGGCTTCTGTTGAAGAACCTTTCTCTAATACTATTCCCCCAATTCCTGAATATATTAATATTCATGCAGATCCCTCTGCAATTATGCTATCTACCAAGAGAACACATTATCCATGAAACGATTGCATTTTAAAAGATTATATCTTTGGTCAGGTGTGTAATAAAGGAGTTTTAATGGGATTAGAAGAAATACTCCTTGAAGTCTCCATGCAATTCCATTACCATTTGATTCTCTATGGAAAAATACTGGTTTCTTTTTATCACAAATTTATCATAATTTCTAGATAGATGATGACATTCCGGAGAACAAGAGTTCTATTTAGTGATGTTTCTTTACAGGTGATCGGCACATCCTCATTTACTTATTAAGTCAAAAATTAAATATGAAGGGCTTTTTTTCTCTGTAAGTGAAGTTTCTTTTGGAGCAAAAAATTTCAACATGTCTAACTTTTTATTTCTTTTTTTAAAGAAAGCTCTACACATGCTGGTTCTGCATTCACACAGTTCTTTAATCATTCAATTTGTAAGAGCTGGTGGAAAAATGAAGCCCAAAGAAAGGCTTCTCTAGCAACATTAATGGTCTTGAGGCAGTGGTGGGTTTCAAAATTTTTTAGAACCTCTTCTGTAGGTGTGGCCTACTTTGTGGGAGTGGCTTGTCAGCCATGTGACCAGGTGGGAGTGGCTTGCCAGCCATGTGATTGGGTGGGCGTGGCCAACTTGTAAAATGTGGTGAAACTCACTTGCTGTTTTGCTATTTTCTTTTATAGGCCGCCCTTTTCCCTGAGGGGACTCAGGGCGGCTTACAACTTATGTGGGAGGGGATACATACAATGAGGTATAGAACATACATAATTAAAAATAGAGCAACATTCATCATTCGGTGGGGACGGATTATAGTCTTTAACCCCAGGCCTGACGGATAGCCAGATCTTGAGGGCTGTGCGGAAGGTCTGAAGGGTGGTGAGGGTACGAATCTCCATGGGGAGATCGTTCCAAAGGGTCGGAGCTACTACTGAAAAGGCTCTCCTCCGTGTAGTTGCCAGTCGACACTGACTGGCAGATGGAACTCGGAGGAGGCCTAATCTGTGAGATCTTATAGGTCGTGAGGAGGTAATTGGCAGAAGGCGGTCTCTCAAGTTTAACAAGGCTCTTGCTTAGCAACCGAAATGTTGGCTCAGAAACTCTGGCATTTGAAGCATGCAAGTCTTAAAGCTGTCAAGTTATAAGACCCCTGCACCCTAACCCTTTAGAAAAAAACCCCAGGGGTGTTCAAACTTGACAGCTTTAAGACTTGTGGACTTCAACTCCCAGAATTCCTCTCCAGTCATGTTGGCTCAGGAACTCTGGCATTGAAGTGTGCAAGTCTTAAAGCTGTCAAATTACAAGACCCTTGCACCCCTAACCCTTTAGAAAAAAAACCCCAGGGGTGTTCAAACTTGACAGCTTTAAGACTTGTGGACTTCAACTCCCAGAATTCCTCCTCTCGCTCTTCATCTTGAAGATGGGTGGACGGGCAGGGGAGGGAGCTAGAATGGTTCTAAACGGCACTGTAGATTTGTGGAACCTCTTCTATAAAAGAGGTTAGAACTGGCAGGAACCCACCTCTGTCTTGAAGAATCCTTTGATGTTGATGATGCAGACGTAAGAAAGAATTTTAACAATTTTGAAGAACTCACTTTCAAAAAAAGGAAAAAATAACAATAAAAGGAACAATTGAAAGAAAATGTTTCATCATACTCTTTATTTCTGCTTAATTTTGATACGTTGATTATAGATTTTAATGAGATCTGTGAGCCTGCATATGGTGACATATTTCAACATCTAGAATGAAATTTGGAAAAATGTTAGAGATGGGTGAAGTACTCAGTCTTTTGTCATAATTTGATCTGGTTTCAAATTGCGCTGAACAGTCTACTTTTCGCAAATATATTTTGGAAAAGAAAATTTGTATTTGTATTTTTGTATTTATTGGACATTTATAGGCCGCCCTTTTCCCTGAGGGGACTCAGGGCGGCTTACAATCAAAAAGGAAAGGGAGTGTAGGACAGTACAAAAAGAAATGTGAACAAAAGTAAATTAAACAATAAAACTCAACATTCACTCAACATTCGGGAGGGGCGAAAATAGACTTATCCCCAGGCCTGACGGGCTAGCCAGTTCTTGAGGGCTGTGCGGAAGGCCTGGACGGTGGTGAGGGTACGAATCTCCAGGGGAGATTGTTCCATAGTGTCGGAGCCTCAACAGAGAAGGCTCTCCTCCGAGTAGTCGCCAGTCGGCACTGACTGGCGGATGGAATACGGAGGAGGCCAACTCTATGCGATCTGATGGGACGCAGGGAGGTAATTGGCAGAAGGCGGTCTCTCAAATAGCCAGATCCACTACCATGGAGCGCTTTATAGGTGGTGAGTAGGACCTTGAAGTGCACCCGGAGATCGACAGGTAGCCAGTGCAGCTCACGGAGGATCGGTGTTATGTGGGCGAACCGTGGTGCGCCCACGATCACTCGCGCGGCCGCATTCTGGACTAGCTGAAGTCTCCGGATGCTCTTCAAGGGCAGCCCCATGTAGAGCACATTACAGTATTCCAGCCTGGAGATCACAAGGGCTCGAGTGACTGTTGTGAGAGCCTCCCGATTCAGGTAGGGCCGCAACTGGCGCACCAGGCGAACCTGGGCAAATGCCCCCTGGTCACAGCTGAGAGATGGTGGTCAAAAGTTAGCTGTGGGTCCAGAAGGACTCCCAAGTTGCGGGCCCTTTCTGGGGTGTAAGTTTTGTCCCCCCAGCCTGAGTGATGGTATGTTGGTCAAATTTTTGGGAGGAAAACACAACAGCCACTCGGTCTTGTCTGGGTTGAGTATCAGCTTGTTTGCTCTCATCCAGTCTTTAACGGCTTCGAGACCCCGGTTCATCACGTCCACCGCTTCATTGAGTTGGCACGGGGCGGACAGATACAACTGTGTATCGTCCGCATATTGGTGATTTTATCCCGTGCCTTCGGATGATCTCGCCCAGCGGTTTCATGTAAATGTTAAATAGTAGGGGGGATAGGACCGACCCCTGCGGCACCCCATAAGTTAGCGGCCTCAGGGACGATCTCTGCCCCCCCACCAACACCGACTGCGACCTGTCCGAGAGATAGGAGGAGAACCACTGCAAAACAGTGCCGCCCACCCTATCTCCTGCAGTCGTCGCAGAAGGATACCATGGTCGATGGTATCGAAAGCCGCTGAGAGGTCCAGGAGAACTAGGATGGAAGCATGGCCTCCATCCCTAGCTCTCCAGAGATCATCGGTCAATGCGACCAAAGCGGTTTCTGTGCTGTAACCGGGTCTGAAGCCAGACTGGAAGGGGTCAAGATAGTTAGCTTCCTCCAAGGTACGCTGAAGCTGGAGAGCCACCACCTTCTCAACAACCTTCCCTACAAAGGGGAGGTTGGAGACTGGACGATAGTTATTAAGAACAGCTGGATCCAAGGACGGTTTCTTCAGGAGGGGTCTTACCACCGCTGTCTTAAGCGCGGTGGGAAAGTACCCCTCCCGAAGAGAGGCGGTAACAACCGCCTGGATCCAGCCTCACTGCTGTTGGCAACCAGCCAGGAGGGACACGGGTCCAGTATGCAGGTGGAGGCACTCACAGCTCGCATAGCCTTGTCCACATGCCCAGAGGCAACTTCCTGAAACTCAACCCAGAGATGGTTTGCCAAGTCTTCTCCTTGTGTCTCGGCTGGATCTACTGGGGTGGAGTCCAGGTCCGCTTGAAACCGGGCAACTTTGTCCGCCAAGAACTGGACATACTCCTCAGCCTTACCCTGTAGGCAGGACCTTCAAGCGTTTGAAGGTGTTTACAGTATTATATAAGTTATACAAGGAAATTGGTATCCTGCTGAAATTAGTTTAGGAAATAACTAGAAATAGATTTGCTTGGATTTTGTGAACTGACTTTTGCTTTGAACTTCTCATTTGGCGCTTTTCAGGATGAATAACTTTGCTCGTGGCTTGGAGCAACAGCTGCCAGATGGACTAATGTTGGCCACTGTTCCGCTAGAGAATCAGTGCCAAGAGGAGCTGTCGGAACCTACTCCTGATCCAGATTTTCTAACTGGTAAGTGATCCCTTTCAGAGGTCCTTTCCACTAGTTTTTGCATTAGTCTTGGGTCAGTCCTCAAACTGCTATCATCCGTTTTGGAGTTGAGTCAAGATATTTCTGTTTCTGTTCCAGTTTATCTGAAGCTATTTGTTTACTATAAATAGAATTTTCCCTCAAATTCGTAGGTTCTTTGGGTAGGAGGCAAGGAGATAATCAAAATGTGCATTGGGAGACAAATCATTTAATTTACATATGTGCAAAACAGTGGTGGAGATCCCATTGCAACCGATACGGTGCAACGGGGCCGGGCATCCACCACATGAATACGCGCAGCGCGCGCACATGCATGCTTACCACCCGTGATGCTCCATGATGCCTCCGCGACGCCCCAGCTGCTTGGCGGAGCATTGCGCAGTGCCATATACTCCGCGCGCCTGCGCAGAAGCCCTCAAAACTTCAAATACCGGAAAGAACCGTGGGCGGGCGGGGTGAGCCCTCTGGAGCACCATACCGGAATGGTACCTGGTGCTCCCGGCAGGCACCGGTACACCCGTACCGGTCGTAACCCACCACTGGTGCAAAGGCCAAGACTTGTGTTGACATCAATAGTGGGTTAGTTGGGTTGGGTTGGGTTGGGTTGGGTTGGGTTGGTTTGGTTTATTAGATTTATATGCCGCCCTTCTCCCAAGGACTCAGGGCGGCGTACAACATTAAAAGAAACACATAACAATGTTGCTTTGTGAAAGAGCAGACATGGGATTGAAGTGCTTGTGGTATAAAAATTCCCAGATCTCAGTTTCTGAATCCTACCGTTTGTTCAGTCTTAAAGTTTTGCAATATAGATATGACTCACTGGGGAAAAAAATGCAGTATTTTATGGTCAGTTAGTTTAATGATGGTATAGATTCAAAAAAAAGTCAAACAAATTTGCAAAAAAATAAGAATAAGAGAGACATTATTTTGGTATTAATGAGGTACTCCACATTTTCATAGAAGAAATGATTGTGTTGCCAGTTAGTAAAATTGTAAGTCAGATACTAAAAAAGGTGAACATTGGGAAATATACCGGGATGCTTACAATTAAGAAACATTTATTCAAATAAATTCCATATCTATAGTATCAGAGCAGTTTGGTAAGTCTGGACTCAGACAATGTAGGTAGTCCATGGACATGACTCACAAAGGGGTTGTTTTGTTAGGCAACTCAACCCTTCTTTCCTTCCACCCCAGAGTTGCTTAGTTTAGGCATAAGAAAGGTAAGTTACATATTAGTGAGGATTAAGTGTCTAGTAGGTATTGAGTGCCTGCTATGACAAAAGAGGGAAATATAATATAATTGGAAATTTTATTTCAACTTGTTTATTTATTTCAATATCTTACCTAATCAGCCTCTCTTGGTGGTTCTCATTTAAAAAAGCTGAGTCAGTCACAGAACATATAGAGTTGGAAGGTACTTTTCAGACCTTCCTGTCCAATCCTTTGCCCAGAGTAGGAATCCTCAGATCAATAACCATCAAACCTTTCCTTGAAAACATATAGTGATGTGTTCTGACCCCCTCGTCCCACACCAACACACACTCTGAGCCAAAGATACTTTACGCAATTTATTAACAGACAGACAGATCCTTGGCAGGAAACCGGCACAGACAAGCTGGGCAGCAATCCAGCCTGCCAAGCTCACAATCATGTTCTCCGACATTAATTCCTACGTTGACTTCTGCAAGAGGGGCATGTGCACAAGCAGTCTTTTTATAGTCTGGAGAGGAGCCTAATGACCACCAGCTGAGTGCAATTATCTCCTGTAACTGTGTAACTGTTCCTGATGCCTATTAGCTCTTTGATGGCGTGCATCCAGGAACAACTCACTGCTGGCGTCCGGCTCACTCTCCCTTGTCTCCTCCCCCACTGGTTCAAGACTCAGGAGCCTCCTGGTGGCCAACCAGCCTCTCTGCACCCTGCTCGGAATCGGAACCCTGTCCAGGGTCCTCCACATCCTCCAGAGCCGACTCAGAGGGCCCGTCGCTGTTGGAGTCTGGTGGCAGCTCCAACGGCTCCTGCTGGGCCACAACAGTGATGGATTAATACAACCTAGGAGGCAGATTGTTCCATTGATTGATGACACTCATGATCAGAAAATTCCTCCTTATTTTTAGTTTGGATCTGTCTCTGTAAAGTTCCCACCAATTTGGCTTTGCCCTATCTGCAGGCTTGTGGAGAATAAATCCAAAAGTCATTAAAGTATTAGAAGACTTGTATTTTGTCCTCCCTAGGTCTTTTCTTCTTTAGGCTGAACATGCCCAATTCTTAACTGTTTTTCAAAAGGTTTTTTCCTCCAAGCAGTTTATTGTCTTGGTGGCTCTTCTCTGCACACTTTCAGTTCCTCAGTATCTTTCTCATAGCCAGATTTGCAGTGAGGCACTAGAGACTTAGTATATTAAGACAGGGGAGAAGAGAAAAATCTTTCCAAG